>NW_024545485.1:0-211600 GCF_018152505.1 Drosophila elegans | reverse complement strand
TAGTGGATATAATTTATTTAGATCTGATCGTGATGGCCACGGAGGGGGGAGTTGCAATTCATTTTCATAAAAGACTGAACACAAAGTTTAATTGTAGACAACAGGACAGCAGCGCTTTCGAGTACATATTCCTTTAAATTACAAGTGCTGAAACTGCATCAAAAATGTTAATCTTAAGTCTTCAATACCCTAATATAATCGAGCATCACATCTCGGATAACGTGGCAGCACGTTAACGTTAGTTAACTCAAGACACGCGACGCATTGGACGTATTTTTTGTTAATGACAACTCCAAAATCCTTTTATATGACCAAATCTCAGATCCGATATTCTCAAAACATGACCTCATATTTCTAACCTACAATCTTGACATTCAGTATAATGACCTTTCCATAGTTTATAGGGACATTAAAAAACATAGATATGACTTATCTGTCAACTGCGTTGTATTCGTATGATTGGAAATCAATCTACTCCATGTCCATGGTCGACTTTCAGTTTGAACAATTCCAATCCAAAGTTTTCCAAATTTTTAATAGTTTTGTTCCCTTACGTCAAAAGTCTTTCCTACCCAACCAGCAATCCTGGTTTGACGATAGAATTAATAATATTATAAAGATGAAAAATGTGGCATACAAGAATTTGAAGAGATTCAGGAAGTTACGCACGAAAGTTCGTACGTCAATAACAATAAAAAAAAATACACTTAGGGTCGAAATTCGACGATGCTGTTAATACCATGCAAACTTGGCCACTCTTGAAAAATCTAGAAAAAGGGAGAAAACCTATCACCCATAAACCACACATTGATGTTGACAGCCTCAATAATATCTTCGTTAATGCCCCAGTATCTGAATCAGTCTCTAACTTGAACCTGAACATGACTACTTTGGCCAACTGTGATAATAAGTTTAGCCTTATGTATGTGATGTCCTTGACGCAATTTTAAAAGTGAAATCTAACGCCACATGCTTGGACTATATCAATCTAAAATTTGTTAAAATTCTTCTGCCTCAGATATTACTACTAATAACACATTTATTTATATCTGCAATAACATTTTCAACATTCCCTGAACTATTCCAACACCTAAGGAAATGAGTGAATAAAGTCCTAAAGCAATTCCTCCATACCTCTCTAAAGCCTTTGAGAAAATATTGGCATCCCAGACAAAACATTTTATCCAGCAAAACAATTTAATGTACAATCTACCATCTAGTTTTCGCCCCTTCACAAGCACAAGGATATCAGGAAAAACTCGATAACAGCCTGGCTACACTCTCAACACTTATCGATTCTAGCGAAGCGTTCGATACTGTTAACCATTCGACACCGAGTTCCCGCCAGCAATAAAATCACTATTGGCGAAGGGTCCAAAGTTCGCTCTCCTAATAGAGAAGAAGAAATTCCCTGTCTTAAAATACATTGCGGACGGAGAGGCAATCCTCAAAACTATTATTGACAAAGAGAAACAAGAAGAGGCGCGAACCCAAGACCACAAAAGATCAAACAAAGAAAGTGCATTTGATCGTGCAATACTAGACACAGTGGGACAAACAAAGAGATTTCTTAAAGAAAATTACGACATTTTAATATTGACCTCAGAGAAAGGTAACAAGACGGTAGCTATGAACAAAGATGACTACAACCAAAAAATGAAGGACATATTTAAGGATATGAACACATACAGGACATTAAGGAAAGACCCCACGTCTAGACTACAAACAAAATATAACGAAATAGTGGACAAACTATTAAACATGGAACTTATTTCATGGATCGAAAGAATAAAGTTGACCACCACAGCTTTACCACCACGAATATATGGACTACCCAAATTCATAAAGAAGGAACCCCTCTACGACCAATCTGCAGAACAACACATATATTGGCGACGATTAAAGATTCATTTCATTTGACGTAATTTCATTATTTTCGAGTATACCGACAGATCTAGCCCTGGATATAATTAAAAACAAATGGACATTAATACAAAAACACAGTAAAATACCGCAAAAAATGTTTATGGACATAATAAAATTTTGTATTCAAGAAAACAGATATTTCAAATTTGAAAACAATTCTTACGCACAATTAAAAGGAATGTGTATGGGATCGCCAGCCTCGCCGACTATTGCAGATATTGCAAAGGAAACTCTCCTGGACAACACATTAGAAAAACTAAGACGACCTCCAAGATTACTGACAAAATACGTAGATGACTTGTTCGCAATCATTCAAGAGGATGACATTAAAACTACACTGAGTTGAGACTCTTTCGCCAATAATATAAAATTTACAATGGAACTAGAAGAAAACGATCAATTAGCCTATTTGGACTCAGTAATAATAAGACGTGGAAACAGATTAAAATTAAAATGGTACATGAAACCAATTGCGTCCGGACGAATCAATTTTAACTCCAAACACCCAAAACAAATGATAATAAAAACAGCTAGAAGCTGTATACAGAGAATGCTCAAAATTTCAGACACGGATTACCACGAAGAGACGACTCACGAGATAAAATCAATGTTGACAGACAATGATTTTCCAAAACACATAATGAAAACATTATTATCGGAACACAAAAAAACAAAACAAAATAGCGTTAAAAATAATAAAAACAAAAAATATATGTCAATTACATAGGTCCCGGTATTTTCAGAACGTTTATCGAAATCGGAATGCTACGACAAAGAAAACACAAGTATCGCACATTAACCGGACCACACATTAAAATTTATATACAACAGAACAAAATCAAAGATAAGCAAGCCGAAGTTCATATCCCCTGCAGCTATTGCAAGAGTTAAATACTTTTGAAAACATTAAAATTATGATTTACTTGGGTATATGTTGAGAAACATTGAAGCTATGATGATTTACAGCTCAATTATTAGATAGTTATTTTATATATTTTTAGTATTTCTATGGGAGCTATGTGATATAGTCGTACGATTTTGATGAAATTTAAACCGTAATTTTGAAATAATTACCCAATACTATACGTCGAAGAACTCAGAAAAAAGTTAAAAAACAGCTATGTTATAATTTTATTTTTCATTTTTTTCCCGATTGTTCCTATGGGAGCCACATAATATAGTCGTCCGGTTTTGATGAAATTTAAAGCGTAATTCTTAAATAATAAACCAATACTATATGTCGAAGAACTAAGAAAAAAATTAAACAGCTATGTTATAATTTCACTCAGAAGTTTGCAACGCAGTGAAGGAGACATCTCCGACCCTATAAAGGATATATATTCTTGATCAGCATCACTAGGCGAGTCGATCTAGTCATGTCCGTCTGTCCGTCCGTCTGTCTGTCCGTCCGTTTATATGCAAACTAGGCTCTCAGTTTTAAAGCTATCTGCACGAAACTTTCCCAAAAGTTGTCTTTCTATTGCAGGTAGTATATAAGTCGGAACGAGCCGGATCGGACGACTATAGTATATAGCTCCCATAGGAACAATCGGAAAAATAAATGAAAAAAAATTATAACTTTGCTGTTTTTTAATTTTTTGTTTAGTTCTTCGACATTTAGTAATGGTTAAATATTTCCTATTTACGGTTTAAATTTCATCAAAGTCGGACGACTATATCATATAGCTCCCATAGGAACAATCGGAAAAATAAATGAAAAAAAATTATAACTTTTCTGTTTTTTAATTTTTTGTTTAGTTCTTCGACATTTTGTAATGTTTACATATTTCCGATGTACGGTTTAAATTTCATCAAAGTCGGACGACTATATCATATAGCTCCCATAAGAACAATCGGAAATATAAGTAGAAAAAAACTATAACTTCACTGTTTTTTAATTTTTTTCATAGTTCTTCGAGATATAGTAATGGTTAAATAATTTATAATTACGGTTTAAATTTCATCAAAATCGGACGACAATATCATATAGCTCCCATAGAAATAATAAAAATATATAAAATAACTATCAAATAATTGAGCTGCAAATCATCACAGCTTCAATGTTTTTAAACATATACGCAAGTAAATTATAATTTTAATGTTTTCAAAAATGTTTAATTCTTGCAATAGCTGCAAGGGTATATGAACTTTGGCTTGCCGAAGTTTGCTTTCTTTCTTGTTTTAATATTGATTATTTGTCAATATATTTCGGATGCTCTTCGGCAACCGTCTTCAAGACAATTATAAAATAATAACAAAGAATTTAATATTCTTAACAAACAGAAAAGTTACATTTGACATACATTTAATTTACACGTCTGCGTCCGGTGACGTGGAGTTGTTGGCTAATTTTTTTCTTCCCTAGTAAATGTCTATATAAATGAGCTCAATTGTCAGTGTCCGTTTTGTAGTTCATCTGTTTGTCTGTAGGTGTTTTTATGATATGTAGCATTTCTATGTTGAATCGTTTGGCATAGTGTTGTTCTTGTGATAAGATACTCGCCTTTTCGAAGTTCGGGCAGTGATTTTTCTTGGTACAGTGGGACATGAGTGCTGTTTTTTGCGCGTTCGTATGGTCTCTAGCTTTGAAGTCCGATTTATGCTGTGCTAGTCTAGTTTTTAATTTCGATTTTGTTGTTCCTACATATATATCAAGTTGCATATTTCGTTGTTGTTGTCGTTACAATTTATTTTATATATCACGTCTTTTTTGTCAATTTCATTTATCTTTGATTTTGTTTTGTTGTATATAGATTTTAATATGTGATCCGGTTTATGTGCGATACTTATGTTTTCTTTCTCGAAGCATTCCGATTTCGCTACACGTTCGGATAATGCCGGGACATTGACAAATTATTTTTTGTTTTTATTGCTTTAGCGTTACTATTTTGTTTTGTTGTTTTGTCTCTTCGTGGTAATCCGTGTCTGAAATTTTGAGCATTCTCTGTATACAGCTTCTAGCTGTTTTTATTATCATTTGTTTTATGTGTTTGGAGTTAAAATTGATTCGTCCGGACGCAATTGGTTTCTTATACCATTTTAATTTTAATCTGTTTCCACGTCTTATTATTACTGTGTCCAAATAAGCTAATTGATCGTTTTCTTCTAGTTCCATTGTAAATTTTATATTAATGGCGAAAGAGTTGAGCATGGTCAGTGTAGTTTTAATGTCATCCTCTTGAATGATTGCGAACAAGTCATCTACGTATATTGACAGTAAACTGGGAGGTCGTTTTTGTTTTTTTTAACGTGTTGCCAAGGCATTCCTTTTAATTGTGTGTAAAAATTGTTTTCAAATTTGAAATATCTTTTTCCTTGAATACAAAATTTTATTATGTCCATAAACATTTTTTGCGGTATTTTACTGTGTTTTTGTATTATTGTCCATTTGTTTTTAATTATATCCAGAGCTAGATCTGTCGGTATACTCGGATATAATGAAACTACGTCAAATGAAATTAATCTTTCATCGTCGCCAATATATGTGTTGTTGATTTTGGCTTTGAATTCTTCTGAATTTTTGATGTTATATTTGGAGTCTATTGTTATGTTTTTTATGTATTTGCATAGTGCATAGGATGGTGCATGGAGGAGCAGATTGGCCGTAAAGGGGTTCCTTCTTTATAAATTTTGGGTAGTCCATATATTAGTTGTGGTAATGCTGTGGTGGTTGTCAACTTATTTCTTTCGATCCTTGAGAAAAGTTCCATTTTTGATAGTTTATCCACTATTTAAATAGTTTTTGTTTGTAGTCTAGAGGTGGGGGTTTTCCTTAATGTACTGTGTTCATATCCTTTAATATGTCCTTCATTTTTTTGTTGTAGTCATCTTTGTTCATAGCTACCGTCTTGTTACCTTTGTCTGAGGTCAATATTAAAATGTCGTCATTTTTTTTAAGAAATCTCCTTGTTTGTCCCACTGTGTCTAGTATTGTACGATCAAATGCACTTTCTTTGTTTGATTTGTGGTCTTTGATATGTAAAGAGAATTTGGTTCGCGCCTCTTCTTGTTTCTCTTTGTCAATAATAGTTTTGAGGATTTCCTCTCCGTCCGCAATGTATATTAAGAGAGGGAATTTCTCCTTCTCTATTGGGAGAGCGAACTTTGGACCCTTCGCTAATAGTGATTTTATTGCTTGCGGGAACTCGGTGTTTGTTTTGTTTACAAACCAATCAGCTGTTTTTTTGTTGTCTGTTAGAACTTTGCTCCGTTCGATCTGCAATCTCTCTAGTTTCATTATTTGTCTCATCTTGGTTGTTTTTGTTAGATTTTGGCAATGTTCTGCTCGCTCTCCATAAGTGTTGTGAAGTCGTTCGGGTTTAGTTGTTTTTGTAACAACGTTCTCTTATCCTTTCTCTTTTTCATAAGTCCTAATATAACCTTGCAGGAGGTATTATAATTTCAGTCAGAAGATTGTCTCTGCATGAAACTTTCCCAAAAGTTGTTTTTCTATTGCAGGTAGTAAATTAGTTGGAATGAGCCGGATCGGACGACTATAGCATATAGCTTCCATAGGAACAATCGGAAAACAAAAGAAAATAAAATTATAAAATAGCTGTTTTTTAATTTTCTTCTTAGTTCGTCAATATATAGTAATGGTTAGATATTACAGAATTACGATTTTAATTTCATCAAAATCGGACGACTCTATCATATAGCTTCCATAGGAACAATCGGAAAAAAAAGAAAAAAAAACAAGAAAGAAAGCAGCTCAATTATTTGATAGTTATTTTATATATTTTTATTATTTCTATGGGAGCTATATGATATAGACGTTCGATTTTGATAAAATTTAAACCATAATTCTGAAATATTTAACCATTGCTATATGTCGAAGAACTAAACAAAAACAAGTCCTAATATAACCTTGCAGGAGGTATTATAATTTCAGTCAGAAGATTGTCTCTGCATGAAACTTTCCCAACAGTTGTTTTTCTATTGCAGGTAGTAAATTAGTCGGAATGAGCCGGATCGGACGACTATAGCATATAGCTTCCATAGGAACAATCGGAAAAAAAAGAAAATAAAATTATAAAATAGCTGTTTTTTTAATTTTCTTCTTAGTTCTTCAATATATAGTAATGGTTAGATATTACAGAATTACGATTTTAATTTCATCAAAATCGGACGACTCTATCATATAGCTTCCATAGGAACAATCGGAAAAAAAAGAAAAAAAACAAGAAAGAAAGCAGCTCAATTATTTGATAGTTATTTTATATATTTTTATTATTTCTATGGGAGCTATATGATATAGACGTTCGATTTTGATAAAATTTAAACCATAATTCTGAAATACTTAACCATTGCTATATGTCGAAGAACTAAACAAAAAATTAAAAAACCAAAAAGTTATAATTTTTTTTCATTTATTTTTCCGATTGTTCCTATGGGAGCTATATGATATAGTCGTCCGACTTTGATGAAATTTAAACCGTACATTGGAAATATGTAAACATTACAAAATGTCGAAGAACTAAACAAAAAATTAAAAAACAGAAAAGTTATAATTTTTTTTCATTTATTTTTCCGATTGTTCCTATGGGAGCTATATGATATAGTCGTCCGACTTTGATGAAATTTAAACCGTAAATCGGAAATATTTAACCATTACTAAATGTCGAAGAACTAAACAAAAAATTAAAAAACAGCAAAGTTATAATTTTTTTTCATTTATTTTTCCGATTGTTCCTATGGGAGCTATGTGATATAGTCGTCCGACTTTGATGAAATTGAAACCGTAAATCGGAAATATTTAACCATTACTAAATGTCGAAGAACTAAACAAAAAATTAAAAAACAGCAAAGTTATAATTTTTTTCATTTATTTTTCCGATTGTTCCTATGGGAGCTATATACTATAGTCGTCCGATCCGGCTCGTTCCGACTTATATACTACCTGCAATAGAAAGACAACTTTTGGGAAAGTTTCATGCAGATAGCTTTAAAACTGAGAGACTAGTTTGCATATAAACGGACGGACAGACGGACAGACAGACGGACAGACGGACATGACTAGATCGACTCGCCTAGTGATGCTGATCAAGAATATATATACTTTATAGGGTCGGAGATGTCTCCTTCACTGCGTTGCAAACTTCTGACTGAAATTATAATACCCTCTGCAAGGGTATAAAAATTGTGTTATTTTTTCAACATCCTGACCTTTAGCCGGCTAACAATTAATATTCTTGAAAACATTAAAATTATGATTGACTTGCGTTTATGTTTTCATTGAAGCTATTTGAAGCTTATTTGATAGTTGCTATGGCAGCTATATGATATCGTTTTCCGATTTTAATAAAATTAAAAGCGTAATTCTGAACTGTCAAATTATTAATTAATCATAAAGAATTTCTAAAAAACTATTACAAAATAAAAAAAGTTAAATTATATAAATTTTATTGTTTCCATTGGAGCTTTAAGTTATAGTCGTCCGATTTTGATGAAATTTAAACCGTAATTCTGAAATATTTAAACATTACTGTATGTCGAAGAACTAAAAAAAAAAAAAACAGCAAAAATATAATTTGTATACCCTTGCAAAGGGTAAGTCAGTCAGTGAAGGAGGCTACTCCGACCCTATAAAGTGTATATATTCTTGATCAGCATCACTAGGAGAGTTGATCTAGCCATGTCCGTCTGTCCGTCCGTCTGTCCGCCCGTCTGTCCGTCCGTCTGTCCGTCTGTTCGTCCGTCCGTCCGTCCGTTTCTACGCTCCGTTTCTACGCAAACTGGTCTCTCAGTTTTAAAGCTATCTGCATGAAACTTTCCCAAAAGTTGTCTTTCTATTGCAGGTAGTATATAAGACGGATCGAGCCGGATCGGACGACTATAGCATATAGCTCCCATAGGAACAATCGGAAAAATAAATAAAAAAAACATTATAACTTTCAAGATGGTTAAATATTTCAGAATTACGGTTTAAATTTGATCAAAATCGGACGACTATATCATATAGCTCCCATAAGAACAATCGGAAATATAAGTAGAAAAAAACTATAACTTCACTGTTTTTTAATTTTTTTCATAGTTCTTCGAGATATAGTAATGGTTAAATAATTTATAATTACGGTTTAAATTTCATCAAAATCGGACGACAATATCATATAGCTCCCATAGAAATAATAAAAATATATAAAATAACTATCAAATAATTGAGCTGCAAATCATCACAGCTTCAATGTTTTTAAGCATATACGCAAGTAAATTATAATTTTAATGTTTTCAAAAATGTTTAATTCTTGCAATAGCTGCAAGGGTATATGAACTTTGGCTTGCCGAAGTTTGCTTTCTTTCTTGTTTGAATATGATGTTTATATTTTATAAGCAAGCTTAATATTTTCATATGGTAGAAATGTGTGTGTTTGTCCAGTAATTTGTTTATTTCAAAATGTCTGTCTTTATCGTCTGTAAATAATTTGTTGCTCCTAGTGGTGTATTTTATGAATTTGGGTATTATTTTTTTCTTCCTACATTTTAGAAGAAATGTAATGTTTGTATTTAACTTAGTTAATTTAGTTGACGTCAGTTGAAAATTCTTAATCGTTGGCCTTGCTTTGTATTAGTTACGTTTAATTTCCGCATATCCCATTTTGGAGTGTCATGCTATCGGCGTGCCTTCCGTTATTTTATTTATTCAATATATTTAAAAAATTTAATATAAAATTTTTGCAATAGCTGCAAGGGTATATGAACTTCGGCTTGCCGAAGTTTGCTTCCTTTCTTGTTTAATATGTCAATTATGTATTTGCATAGTGCATAGGACGGTGATCCGATGGAGGAGCTGATTGGTCGTAGAGGGGTTCTTTTTTTATGAATTTTGGGTAGTCCATATATTCGTGGTGGTAATGCTGTGGTGGTTATCAACATATTTCTTTCGATCCTTGAGATAAGTTCAATTTTTAATAGTTTGTCCAATATTTCGTTATATTTTGTTTGTAGTCTAGATGTGGGGTCTTTCCTTAATGTCCTGTATGTGTTCATATCCTTTAATATGTCCTTTATTTTTTGGTTGTCATCTTTGTTTATAGCTACCGTCTTGTTACCTTTGTCTGAGGTCAATATTAAAATGTCGTCATTTTCTTTAAGAAATCTCCTTGTTTGTCCCACTGTGTCTAGTATTGCACGATCAAATGCACTTTCTTTGTTTGATATTTTGTGGTCTTTGATATGTAAAGAGAATTGGGTTCGCGCCTCTTCTTGTTTCTCTTTGTCAATAATAGTTTTTTGTATATGATGATTATGTTTTATAAGCAAGCTTAATATTTTCATATGGTAGAAATGTATGTGTTTGTCCAGTAATTTGTTTATGTCAAAATATATGTCTTTATCATCTGTAAATAATTTGTTGCTCCTAGTGCTGTCTTTTATGAATTTGGGTATTATTTTTGTCTTCCTACATTTTAGAAGAAATGTAATGTTTGTAATTAACCTAGTTAATTTAGTTGACGTCAGTTGAAAATTGTTAATCGTTGGTCTTGCTTTGTATTAGTTACGTTTAATTTCCGCATATCCCATTTTGGAGTTTCATGCTATCGGCGTGCCTTCCGTTATTTTATTTATTTAAGATATTTAAAAAATGTAATATTAAGTTTTTGCAATAGCTGCAAGGGTATATGAACTTCGGCTTGCTGAAGTTTGCTTCCCTTTTTGTTTAATTTTCTTTTAGTTCTTCGACATGCAGTAATGGTTAAATATTTCAGAATTACGGTTTAAATTTCATTAAAATCGGACGACTATATCATATAGCTCTCATGAAAACAATAAAATTTATATATAAAAAAAAAAACAAGAATGAAGGCAAACTTCGGAAAGCCGAACTTCATATACCCTTGCATCTATTGCAAGAATTAAATGTTTTTTAAAACATTAAAATTATGATTTACTTTCGTATATTTTTAAGCATATACGCAAGTAAATCATAACTTAAAAACATATTCGCAAGTAAATCATAATTTTAATGTTTAAAAGAATATTTAATTTTTGACTATTTAATTATTTCCAATGTAAATGAACTCTCATTTAATTAAAATAAAATTGTCGCTACGTTTAAAAAAAAATTGTCTTTTATTTTAAAGGGGTTATTAATTAATAAAAAACTTCAGTATAACATTTTTATTTATAAACTATATTTTTGTAGACATTTAAAAAAGAATTTCAAAAATTATTAAGTAGTTGTTGTACGCTTTCACAGGGTATTATAATTTCAGTTTGAAGTTTGCAACGCAGCTAAATAGACATCTCCGACCGTATAAAGTACATATGTTCTTGATCAGCATCACTAGGAGAGTCGATCGAGTCATGTCCTTCTGTCTGTCCGTCTGTCCGTCCGCCTGCCGTCCGTTTCTACGCAAACTATTTTCTCAGTTTTAAAGCTATCTGCATTAAGCTTTCTCAAAAGTTGTCTTTTTATTGGAGTTTGTACATAAGTCGGAACAAGCCGGATCGGACTAGTTTTAGCATATAACTCCCGTAGGAACAATCGGAAAAATAAATGAAAAAAAATTATACGTTTGCTGATTTTTAGTAATGTTAGTAATGGTTAAATATTTCAGAATAACGGTTTCAATTTCAACAAAATCGGACGAGCTTAACATAAAGCTCCAATAAAAATATTAAACAAACATTTTTTTTAAATAATAAATTAAAAATAATGTAATTTTTTTTTAGAAATTCTTTTTAACTGATTAATAATTTTACAGTTCTGAATTACGCATTATATTTTTATTAAAATCGGAAAGCGATATCATATAGCTGCCATAGGAACTATCAAATAATTGAGCTGCAAATCATCATAGCTTCAATGTTTTTAAACATGTGTCGGAGAGTATGTAGTGCAGCATTTCGACAGGTATGACCATGGGTTGTGCTGGTATACTAGATATACTTGATATTAGTTTTGGTAGAATGGGGACTCAGTTTGCGAGCTGAGACCGAGTGTGGCTTCGTATGCGTTGCTAGGTTTGGTCTCTCTTTTCTTCTTCTGGCTTGAAGCGTGACGTGAGATAGACACGTGTTTGGTCCTTAAGAGAGAATTATGAGCAACAAAAGCATCGAAGACTCGCTGCATTTGCCAGAATTAAGTTCAGGCAATCAAGAACCAAACGATCAATTCACCAGCAATGACGACTTACAAGGGGATGAATTTAGTTCTCCGACATATATAATTAAATTTCCGAACCATAAGTTTAATATAAAAAACTTTATTTAATTTATTTTTAAACTGGTTACAATTATTTCTTATTTGGAAGAACACTGATTGTCTTAAGACAAGTCTCAAACTGAACTCGCTTCTTAACTTAAACTTCTTTGACGATCATACCTCGGTTTTGGGCTTTAGAGCTTTCTATGAGTGGAGTTGGCTTTAATTGAGTGAGTTTTCTAATTGCTTTAAATAATATTGAAATCGGATAACGATATCATATAGCTGCCATCGAAACTATCGAAACTTTAATCTGCAAGTCATCTTAACCGTAATTCTGAACTAATTAACCATTACTAACAAAACTAAAAAACAGAATGCGTGTACATTTTTTCATTTATTTTTTCGATTGTTCCTATGGGAGCTATATGCTATAGTCGTCCGATCCGGCTCGTTCCGACTTATGTACTACCTGCAATAGAAAGACAACTTTTGGGAACGTTTCATGCAGATAGACTAATTGAGTCTGGCAGACTAGTTTGCGTGGAAATCCGTCCGTTTCTACGCAAACTAGTCTCTCAGTTTTAAAGCTATCTGCATGAAACTTTCCCAAAAGTTGTCTTTCTATTGCAGGTAGTATATAAGTCGGAACGAGCCGGATCGTTGCTGTTTTTTAATTTTTTTTTTAGTTTTTCGACATATAGTAATGGTTAAATATTTCAGAATTACGGTTTAAATTTCATCCAAATCGGACGACTATATCATATAGCTCCCATAGGAACAATCGCAAAACAAATACAAAAAAAATTATAACTTTGCTGTTTTAAAATTTTTCTTTTAGTTCTTCGTCATATAGTAATGGTTAAATATTTCAGAATTACGGTTTAAATTTCATCAAAATCGGACGAGTATATCATATAGCTCCCATAGAAATAATAAAAATATATAAAATAACTACATATATAATAATTGAGCTGCAAATCATCATAGCTCCAATGTTTTTAGACATATACGCAAGTAAATCATAATTTTAATGTGTTCAAGAACATTTAATTTTTAGCTGCAAGGGTATATGAAATTTGGCTTGCCGAAGTTAGCTTCCTATCTTGTTTTTTTCTTGATGTTCTTATAACCAATTTTATGACAGCTTTCTTTTGTTACCCTTCAGAAAATGTTGTAAATGACATTGTTTTATTTTTATTTTTCTAAGGTCAAGATGAGAATGAAACACTTGTCAGATTGCAAGGCAAATTAGAAGAGCTCCCAGAGTTCTTAAATAGTTCGGAATTAGATCTGCAAGAAGCAATGCGAGACGGCTCCCGACTATTTTCTGAAATCCGAAAATTTGACTTTACGTTGGATAAATATCAGACACAAAAGTTTCGGTCTGATGACGCCATATTAAAGTTGGCACAGGACCATCTAATAACTGACAAGGCAACATCTTACCGCTTAAAACTATTGAATAAGTTACAAGAGCGACGACGTAGGGTCGATTTATCGTTATCAAAAGTTCAAAATCAAATGGCGTCATCAATGCTTGAGGTCGAGAAACTTAGAAGTGTTGTTTTTAATGCAAGAACACATAATGATTGTACGAAGTCAAAATTAAATAATTCTCAAAATAAATCTTGTATACTGCAAAATGATTTGAAAACTATGCACACTCAAATTGAAATTAAAATGAAAATGATAGAAAAACTAAACTACAAAATAGAACAAACGAAATATTTGGGTAATGCATCTGGAAATCCCACAGATTTAAAGGTAAATATATCATTTTATTAAATTTCTTGCTTATATACTGGACCAGTTTACAACACTAATTGGTAATATATTTTTTTAAGTTTCCTAAATTTCTAGACGTTAAGGCGTTGAAAAGATACTTTAGAAAATTATAAAAAAAAAATATTTTATTAGGCTTTACGAACTATTCAATTAATTAATATTAATATTATTAATTTTCTACCCTTAATATGTTTGAAAATAATTTTTGCAATCTTAGCACATTAAAACGCATTAAGCCTAATCCGCATTTATTTACACAGGGAATCCCATAAGGCTAAATGCCGCATTTAAAATAAATGCGATTAAAATGATTTGCCGGAATTCCGGAAAATACTGATTTTTAACGATATTGTTATTGACAACGCTACAACAGCTGTTTTTAAAATGCAAGAATGGTGCAATTTTTGATTTCTTTTTTTGATTGCATGAATTAAATACTTTTGAAAACATTTAAATTATGATTTACTTGAGTATATGCTGAAAAACATTGAAACTATGATGATTTGCAGCTCAATTATTAGATAGTTATTTTATATATTTTTATTATTTCTATGGGAGCTATATGATATAGACGTCCGATTTTGATAAAATTTAAACCATAATTCTGAAATAAATAAACATTACCATATGTTGAAGAACTAAACAAAAAATTAAAAAACAAAAAAGTTATAATTTTTTTTTATTTATTTTTCCGATTGTTCCTGTGGGAGCTATATGCTATAGTCGTCCGATTTGGATGAAATTTTAACCGTAATTCTGAAATATTTAACCATTACTATATCTCGAAGAACTAAACAAAAAATTAAAAAACAGCAAAGTTATAATTTTTTTTCATTTATTTTTCCGATTGTTCCTATGGGAGCTATATGCTATTGTCGTCCGATTTTGATGAAATTTAAACCGTAAATCGGAAATATTTTACCATTATTATATGTCGAAGAACTAAACAAAAAATTAAAAAACAGCAAAGTTATCATTTTTTTTTCATTTTTTTTTCCGATTGTTCCTATGGGAGCTATATGCTATAGTCGTCCGATCCCGCTCGTTCCGACTTATATACTACCTGCAATAGAAAGACAACTTTTGGGAAAGTTTCATGCAGATAGCTTTAAAACTGAGAGACTAGTTTGCATATAAACGGACGGACAGACGGACAGACGGACGGACAGACGGACGGACAGACGGACATGGCTAGATCGACTCTACTAGTGATGCTGATCAAGAATATATATGCTTTATAGGGTCGGAAACGTCTCCTTCACTGCGTTGTAAACTTCTGACTGAAATTATAATACCCTCTGCAAGGGTATACAAATTTAGTTTTTAAATGTAACTTTTCTATCTTGTTATTTTTTTTTAATTCTTTTTGACTTATTAATAATTCGACAGTTCAAAATTAAGCTTTTAATAATATTGAAATCGGATAACGATATCATATAGCTGTCATCGAAACTATCGAAACTTTAATCTGCAAGTCATCTTAACCGTATTTCTGAACTAATTAACCATTACTAACAAAACTAAAAAACAGCATGCGTGTACATTTTTTTCATTTATTTTTTCGATTGTTCCTATGGGAGCTATATGCTTTAGTCGTCCGATCCGGCTCGTTCCGACTTATGTACTACCTGCAATAGAAAGACAACTTTTGGGAACGTTTCATGCAGATAGACTAGTTGAGTCTGGGAGACTAGTTTGCGTGGAAACGGACGGATTATTTTACTAATATTGGCAGCTAGGTCACCAAAAAATGAAATTTTTAAATGTTCGTAGATTTTAAGCCATTTAATATTTTTTAATGGCTTACATTTGTTTTATCTTCTTATACTAAAATGTATGTTGAAATGAAATGAATCCGTTTCCTACTTTTTTTTTATACCCTTGCAGAGGGTATTATAATTTCAGTCAGAAGTTTGCAACGCAGTGAAGGAGACATCTCCGACCCTATAAAGTAAATATATTCTTGATCAGCATCACTAGGCGAGTCGATCTAGCCATGTCCGTCTGTCCGTCTGTCAGTCTGTCCGTCCGTCTGTCCGTCCGTTTCTACGCAAACTAGTCTCTCAGTTTTAAAGCTATCTGCATGAAACTTTCCCAAAAGTTGTCTTTCTATTGCAGGTAGTATATAAGTCGGAACGAGCCGGAGCGTTGCTGTTTATACCCTTGCAGAGGGTATTATAATTTCAGTCAGAAGTTTGCAACGCAGTGAAGGAGACGTTTCCGACCCTATAAAGTATATATATTCTTGATCAGCATCACTAGTAGAGTCGATCTAGCCATGTCCGTCTGTCCGTCCGTCTGTCCGTCTGTCCGTCCGTTTATATGCAAACTAGTCTCTCAGTTTTGAAGCTATCTGCATGAAACTTTCCCAAAAGTTGTCTTTCTATTGCAGGTAGTATATAAGTCGGAACGAGCCGGATCGGACGACTATAGCATATAGCTCCCATAGGAACAATCGGAAAAATAATTGAAAAAAATTATAACTTTGCTGTTTTTTAATTTTTTGTTTAGTTCTTCGACATATAGCAATGGTTAAATATTTCAAAATTATGGTTTAAATTTCATCAAAATCGGACGACTATAGCATATAGCTCCCATAAGAACAATCGGAAAAATAATTGAAAAAAATTATAACTATGCTGTTTTTTAATTTTTTGTTTTGTTCTTCGACATAAAGCAATGGTTAAATATTTCAGAATTATGGTTAAAATTTCATCAAAAGCGGACGACTATAGCATATAGCTCCCATAGGAACAATCGGAAAAATAATTGAAAAAAAATTATAACTTTGCTGTTTTTTAATTTTTTGTTTAGTTCTTCAACATCTAGCAATGGTTAAATATTTCAGAATTATGGTTAAAATTTCATCAAAATCGGACGACTATAGCATATAGCTCCCATAGGAACAATCGGAAAAATAATTGAAAAAAAATTATAACTTTGCTGTTTTTAAATTTTTTTTTTAGTTCTTCGACATATAGCAATGGTTAAATTTCATCAAAATCGGACGACTATATCATATAGCTCCCATACAAATAATAAAAATATATAAAAGAACAATCAAATAATTAAGCTGCAAATCGTCATAGCTTCAATGTTTTTAAACATATACGCAAGTAAATCATAATTTTAATGTTTTAAAAAATATTTAATACTTGCGATAGCTGCAAGGGTATATGAACTTCGGCTTGCCGAAGTTTGCTTTCTTTCTTGTTTCTAATTTTTTTTTAGTTTTTCGACATATAGTAATGGTTAAATATTTTATAATTACGGTTTAAATTTCATCCAAATCGGACGACTATATCATATAGCTCCCATAGGAACAATCGTAAAACAAATACAAAAAAAATTATAACTTTGCTGTTTTTAAATTTTTCTTTTAGTTCTTCGACATATAGTAATGGTTAAATATTTCAGAATTACGGTTTAAATTTCATCAAAATCGGACGAGTATAACATATAGCTCCCATAGAAATAATACAAATATATAAAAAAACTATATAATAATTGAGCTGCAAATCATCATAGCTTCAATGTTTTTAGACATATACGCAAGTAAATCATAATTTAATGTTTTAAAAAATATTTAATTTTTGCAATAGCTGCAAGGGTATATGAACTTCGGCTTGCCTAAGTTTGCCTCCTTTCTTGTTTAGAAGTAAAATATGCAAAAACAAGAATTGAAGCAAACTTCGGCAAGCCGTAGTTCATATACTCTTGAAGCTATTGCAAAAATATAATATTCTTGAAGACATTAAAGTTATGATTTACTTTCGTTTATGTTTAAAATCATTGAAGCTATGATGATTTGCAGCTCAATTATTTTATTTACTATGGCAGTTATATGATATCGTTTTACATAATCAAAAAGAATTTAAAAAAAAATACAAAATATAAAAGGTTAAATTTTTAAATTTTATTTTTTAATTTTTTTATTGTTCCCATGGGAGCTTTGATGAAATTTAAACCGTATTTCTGTAATAATTAACCAGTACTATATGTCGAAGAACTAAAAAAATTAAAAACAGCAATGTTATTCTTTTTTTCTTGTATTTTTCCGATTGTTCCTATGGGAGCTATATGCTATAGTCGTCCGATTTTGATAAAATTTAAAACTTAATTCTGAAATATTTAACCATTACTGTATGTCGAAGAACTAAAAAAAAATTTTAAACACCAAAGTTATAATTTTTTTTATTTCTTTTTATGATTGTTCCTATGGGAGCTATATGCTATAGTCGTCCGATTTTGATGAAATTTAAACCGTAATTCTGAAATATTTAACCATTACTACATCTCGAAGAACTAAAAAAAAATTTTAAAACACCAAAGTTATAATTTTTTTTTATTTCTTTTTATGATTGTTCCTATGGGTGCTATATGCTATAGTCGTCCGATTTTGATGAAATTTAAACCGAATTCTGAAATATTTAACCATTACTATATCTAGAAAAACTAAAAAAAAAATAAAATACATCACAATTATTTTTATGATTGTTCCTATGGGAGCTATATGCTATAGTCATCCGACTTTGATGAAATTTAAAAAATACAAAATAAAAAAGGTTAAATTTAAAATTTTTTTTTTTAATATTTTTGTTGTTCCCATGGGAGCTTTGATGAAATTTAAACCGTAATTCTGAAATATTTAACCATTACTATATCTCGAAGATCTTACAAAAAAATTAAAAATCACCAAAGTAATAATTTTTTAAATTTATTTTTCCGATTGTTTCTATGGGAGCTATATGCTATAGTCGTCCGATCCGGCTTGTTCCGACTTATATGCTACCTGCAATAGAAAGATAACTTTTGGGAAAGTTTCATGCATTCAAACGGACGGACAGACGGACGAACAGACGGTCATGGCTAGATCGACGCTCCTAGTGTACTGATCAAGAATATATATACTTTATAGGGTCGGAGATGTCTCCTTCACTGCGTTGCAAACTTCTGACTGAAATTATAATACCCTCTGCAAGGGTATAAAAACAGCAAAGTTATAATTTTTATACCCTTGCAGAGGGTATTACATATATATATTTGTTGTACCATTTTAATTTTAATCGGTTTCCACGTGTAATTATTACTGAGTCCAAATAAGCTAATTGATCATTTTCTTCTAGTTCCATTGTAAATTTTATATTATTGGCGAAAGAGTTGAGCGTGGTCAGTGTAGTTTTAGTGTCATCCTCTTGAATGATTGCGAACAGGTCATCTACATATTTTGTCAGTAATCTTGGAGGTCGTCTTAGTTTTTCTAATGTGTTGTCCAGGAGAGTTTCCTTTGCAATATCTGCAATGACCGGCGAGGCTGACGATCCCATAGGCATTCCTTTTAATTGTGTGTAAGAATTGTTTTCAAATTTGAAATATCTGTTTTCTTGAATACAAAATTGTATTATGTCCATAAATATTGTTTGCTGTGTTACTGTGTTTTGTATATTTGTCCATTTGTTTTTAATTATATCCAGGGCTAGATCTGTCGGTATACTCGGAAATAATGAAATTACGTCAAATGAAATGAATATTTAATCGTCGCCAATATATGTGTTGTTGTGCAGATTGGTCGTAGAGGGGTTCCTTCTTTATGAATTTTGGGTAGTCCATATATTCGTGGTGGTAAAGCTGTGGTGGTCAACTTGGGGTCTTTCCTTAATGTCCTGTATGTGTTCATATTCTTTAATATGTCCTTCATTTTTTGGTTGTAGTCGTCTTTGTTCATAGCTACCGTTTTGTTACCTTTGTCTGAGGTCAATATAAAAATGTCGTCATTTTCTTTAAGAAATCTCCTTGTTTGTCCCACTGTGTCTAGTATTGCACGATCAAATGCACTTTCTTTGATTGATCTTTTGTCGTCTTGGGTTCGCGCCTCTTCTTGTTTCTCTTTGTCAATAATAGTTTTGAGGATTGCCTCTCCGTCCGCAATGTATTTTAAGACAGGGAATTTCTTCTACTCTATTGGAAGAGCGAACTTTGGACGCCTCGCCAATAGTGATTTTATTGCTGGCGGGAACTCGTTTTGTTTACAAACCAATCAGCTGTTTTTTTGTTGTCTGTTAAAACTTTGTTCCGTTCGATCTGCAGTGTCTCTAGTTTCATTATTTGTCTCATCTTGGTTGTTTTTGTTAGATTTTGACAATATTCTGCTCGCTCTCCATAAATGATGTAAAGTCGTTCGGTTCTAGTTGTTTTTGTAACATCGTTCCTTTATACTCTCTCTTTTTTTATAACTTTGCTGTTTTTTAATTTTTTGTTTAGTTCTTCGACATTTAGTAATGGTTAAATAACGACTATAGCATATAACTCCCATAGGAACAATCGGAAAAATAAATGAAAAAAAACTATAACTTTTCTGTTTTTTAATTTTTGTTTAGTTCTTCGACATATAGCAATGGTTAAATATTTCAGAATTACGGTTTAAATTTTATCAAAATCGGACGTCTATATCATATAGCTCCCATAGAAATAATAAAAATGTATAAAATAACTATCTAATAATTGAGGTGCAAATCATCATAGTTTCAATGTTTTTCAGCATATACTCAAGTAAATCATAATTTAAATGTTTTCAAAAATGTTTAATTCTTGCAATAGCTGCAAGGGTATATGAACTTCGGCTTGCCGAAGTTTGCTTTCTTTCTTCTTGTATATGATGTTTATGTTTTATAATCAAGCTTAATATTTTCATATGGTAGAAATGTGTGTGTTTGTCCAGTAATTTGTTTATGTCAAAATGTATGTCTTTATCGTCTGTACGAATCACTATTGCTCACTATCTCGGATGCCGGTAAAATTTACGCGTCGCATTAAGTTACATGGCTGTAACCAGTTAGTTTTACGTCTCACGCGGACAAGATACTGGGTTCCTAGATTAAAAAACAATTATAAACTCCTGCAAGGTCTGCAATATCCACAAGAAGAGAACGCAGGTACAGGGATGGACTACGCCTGTCCTTTCGACATAAAAAATTATACCGGAAGAGCTTGTCTCATTACAAAGGGGTGTGTGTTGGCTTTTGTCTGTGTTTCTACGAAGGCCATCCATCTAGAGCCTACATCCGATTTAACGACCAAGAAATTTCTTGCCGCCTTCGCTTATTTCGTCCGCCAAGTTCAGTCCGACAGCAACACGAAATTACATTTTTGAAGAGCTTTCCACTCTCCTAGCTAAGATCGAAGCTTGTCTAAATTCCAGACCGCTATCTCCTATGACACTTTTTAAATTTATTTTTATTTTATTGTATTTTATAGTTTCATGAGGCAGATGTAAATTACTGGGAACCAACGCCAAGGCATCATGAGCCCACACAAATAAACACAAATAAAGGTTGAAGTCGTTCAGAACGCAGATGTACTGATTTCCATCTAGATCCTGATAGTTATGGGCAATATCGTCCACAGCTCGAAGCTACTGCTCGGGGGTATATATGATACCACTAGGAATATCTTCACCGCAGGTCCAGAGAGAGATATGCAATTTTGATCAAGGAGAGAGTCCTCATTAAAGAGATGAATAGAAGCGCAACGCAGATTACGCGGCACAGCTATAAGAGCGCCGCCACCTCTAGAGCGAAATTCTTGGTTGAGATTCGGATCGAAAAATTCATTGTCAAAGAAATCTAAGTAGAGCCATCTAATGTAACGTAATCATATTCACACTCAGTGGTTTCCAGGAAAATAGACTGCGATTTAGTACGCATATCAGAAATATTTTGAAAATAGACATTAAACGATGTGTTGTTTACGCAAGTTTGGTCAATAAAGTGCGTGCTTTAAATGCTCAGCCAGGCTCGGGTAGAGGCGACAAAACGCTTTGCTGGTGTCGTTATTAAGTCGTCGATGTTGTTGGTAAGAATGTTGAAGTGCGGCGGATACGTACATACTGCTGATCAATGCTCAAAGTATCTGAAGAATATGAAGAGTTCTCACAATGAAAGAGCTTCAATGAAGCATACTTCAACCAGCCGAAATTCATATACCCTTGCAGCTATTGCAAAAAAAAAAATATATACTTGAAAACATTAAAATTATTATTTAATTATTATTAAATTAATTAATTAATTGTATGTTGAAAAACATTGAAGCTGTGATGATTTGCAGCTCAATTTTTCGATAGTTCCAAAGGCAGCTATATGATACTTTTCCGATTTTAATAAAATTAGAAGCGTAATTCTGAACTGTTAAATTATTAATAACATAACATCGTTGATGGATAAAACAACACGTTTACGTGCTCGTCCAGTTCGGTCGAAAATATCGCTGCGGTGGCCGAAAGTGTCAATGACAATCTGTCGACGTCAACTTGGCATTTTGCGCACTTTCCTGCAACGGATTTAAACCAAAGACCTCCGTCTTCAGCAGCTGAAGCCGTTTTCGGTTCGCGGAATGGGCTCAGGAGCGCTTGGTCGAAGATGACCATTTTTACTGAAAAATAGTGTTTTCTGATGAGGCCATTTCCACCTCGGTGGTTATGTTAATAAGCAAAACTCAAGGATGAGACTACCAGAGACAACCAGAGACGATTCACGACCTAAAGCACGAGATTGAAGTCGCCATCAGGGCCATTGAGGGCCATACCATCGAAAATGTGTTTAAAAACTGGGTCGACCGAATGGTCAGCCAGCCGAGGCCGCCATATGAAGGAAGTGAAACACCACTACATAAGCTGCATTGTTGATATGATAAAATATATACTGGTTGTTTTTTTATAGCGATTTTAAAACGCAAATCTTTTGTGGGCCACCCTGTACAAGAGTAAGAAGGCAACCTTACGTTTTGATCCCAGTTCAAACCCCGAAGGTCGAAAAGAAGAAATTTTTTTTGTACCGACTCAATACGATCAATGTGTACTTGATATTATTGAGGACACCAAACGGGAGCTCAATATTCTAATTAGGACAAGGGAAGTAAATAATAATTTAGTTGTATAAGGTTCCTCAAATTCTTTTGACCATCGTTTCATAAATCCAAGAAGTCTCATAGCCTTATTAACAGTAGTCTTTATATGACAGTCGAAATTTAATTTTGCGTCAAGAAGAACTCCTAAATCGTTGACCAAATATATTCGGCAAGCCGAAGTTCATATATCCTTGCAACTATTGCAAGAATTAAATACTTTTAAAAACATTAAAATTATGATTTACTTGCGTATATGTTTAAAAACATTGAAGCTATGATGATTTGCAGCTCAATTATTAGATAGTTATTTTATATATTTTTATTATTTCTATGGGAGCTATATGATATAGTCGTCCGATTTTGATGAAATTTTAACCGTAATTTTAAAATATTTAACCATTACTATATGTCGAAGAACTAAAAAAAAATTTAAAAACAGCAAAGTTATATATTGTTTTTTGTGTTTTTTTTCCGATTGTTCCCTTGGGAGCTTTATGCTATAGTCATCCGATTTTGATGAAAGTTAAACCGTAATTCTGAAATATTTTACCATTACTATATGTCATAGAACTAAAAAAAAAATGAAAAACAGCAAAGTTATAACTTTGTTTTTATTTATTTTTTCGATTGTTCCTATGGGAGCTATATGCAATAGAAAGACAACTTTGGGAAAGTTTCATGCAGATAGCGTTAAAACTGAGAGACTAGTTTGCGTAAAAACGGACGGACCGACGGACAGACAGACAGTTGGACTGACGGACAGACGGACGGACATGGCTAGATCGACTCGCCTAGTGTTGCTGATCAAGAATATATATACTTTAGAGGGTCGAAAATGTCTCCTTCACTGCGTTGCAAACTTCTGACTGAAATTATAATACCCTCTGCAAGGGTATAAAAAACCAAGGAAATTCAATTACTAATCGATGTAATGGAATTTTTAGAGCAACGTGTGAGTTCTCTTAGCTCAGCACTACATGATGAAAAGAAAGTTTTTAAAAAAGTGGTAAATACCACTGTAAAGGAAAGTTGTCTACTTTGTAAAATGGTTGGACACTTTGGACACTTTGTAACAAGGGTATAAAAACACAAAAGTTATAATTTTTTTTATTTATTTTTCCGATTGCTCCTATGGGGGCCATATGCTATAGTCGGTTGATCCGGCTCGTTCCGACTTATATACTACTTGCAATAGAAAGACAACTTATGGGAATGTTTCATGCAGATAGCTTTAAAACTGAGAGACTAGTTTGCGTAGAAAGGAACGGACAGACGGTTAAATATTTCAGAATTACGGTTTAAATTTCATCAAAATCGGACGACTTAATCATATAGCTCCCTTAGGAACAATCGGAAAAAAAATACAAAAAAATGATAACTTTGCTGTTTTTTTTTAGTTGTTTGACATATAGTATTGGTTAAATGTTTTAGAATTATAGTTTAAATTTCATTAAAATTAGACGACTATATCATATAGCTCCCATAGAAATAGAATAGAATATTTAAAATGCTTTATGATGATACATAACGGCCCTCCTCCAGTGTATGCATTATGAGTATGAGAATATATAAATGCTTTATGATGATGTTAAAAGGCTTTTCAGGGTATGCATTATTATACGTTCTGTGTATGTATTTTATGAGTATGAGAAAATATAAGGGATGCAGCATACCTTTGGGCTCCAGATGGATGCATTAAACATTCAAAACTGCCTTTGTTTCAAATTAAGTTCATACTTAATACGGCGATTCTCGAAAACTACAGCAAAACCGCGCAAATTCAGCGGGTTATTTTTGATAGTTAATTGATCAAAGAACTTATTTTTGAAGGAATCACTTACTTTCCAGAGGGTACCCAAAAGTAAGAAAGAATTATAGTAAAGTACCCTATTGCGCAAAAATGCATTATTTTCTAAAGTATTTGTCGATATTTTTAAAATAAGTTAGAAATCCAGCTAAGTTTTTTTTTTTTTTTTTTTTTTTTGCCATTTTAATTAATTTCATTGACTATATAATTTTTCATGAAATTAAATTTTTTAAAATATGTAAAAAAAAGTCCATTCAATGAAATTATGTTAAGGCACAAATTATCTTAATGTATATTAAAAGGGCCCACTACTTATTTCCCAAAAAAAACATTTTTCTGTCCAAAACTCGGATCCGCTGGCCCAGTGTGCAGATTGGGATTCTTGTGTTCGTCGGTGATAATTTTAGAAAAAAAGTTTCTGGGGCCTGCTTTTCTTCTTGCCTCAGTATTCAAGAAAGCATGCGTGTGTCAGCTACTAATTTTTTTGTGTCCAGATGGTAATCTACTGGATTGCCAGTCTCGCCGGAGAAGGCGCTGTTCCCTGACTAATTGCTCAATATAATTGTTGCTGTGATTTTGGTGTTGCGTAGATACAAGCAGTGTTTCCAGGTTTTTAACTGTGTCATCTCTGTCCTTAGTGCTTTTGATGATTGGATCAATGTTGATTTGTAATGTGTGTTCGTTGCTAAGAACTGTGAGTTTTTGAATAGCTGAGGGCGCGCAAAGAGGTGTATAAGTACAGGTGAGTGGTCGGATGATAAATCAGATGAGACTACCGTGAAATCTTCTCGTGATGACAAAGTATATTAAATTTGACTGTTTATTTGAATGAGTTTGCCAGTAAGCTGGTCTTTCTGGCGAGACAAAGTCCAGTTTATTGCTTTGTTGGAGAATCCCGCTGTATGGTTGACTGCCTTTCGGGATTAGAAGGCGAGATCGCCAGTGAGTATGCTTCGCCCTATAGTCACCTGCTGCTAGGAACCGGACTCCTAGTGAACTAAGGAAGTGCATACTTTGGTTTTCGGTGACAGAAAATCGTGAAGGACAGTAAACTGCGGCTAGTGAGGTCATACCACAGTTTGTATTTATGCTTGTTGTTGTAGCCTGCAACGCAGTGAAGGAGACATTTCCGACCCTATAAGGTATATATATTCTTGATCAGCATCACTAAGCGAGTCGATCAAGCCATGTCCGTCTGTCCGTCCGTCTGTCCGTCCGTTTCTACGCAAACTAGTCTCTCAGTTTTAAAGCTATCTGCGTGAAACTTTCCCAAAAGTTGTCTTTCTATTGCAGGTAGTATAAAAGTCGGAACGAGCCGGATCAACCGACTATAGCATATAGCTCCCATGGGCACAATCGAAAAAATAAATAAAAAAAATTATAACTTTGCTGTTTTTTAATTTTTTTTTAAATATTTCAGAATTACGTTTTAAATTTCATCAAAATCGGACGACTATAGCATATAGCTCCCATAGAAACAATCGAAAAAATAAATACAAAAAAATTATAACTTTGCTGTTTGTTACGTCGGTGTATTATTGCCCAGTCCAAAGGACTTGGGCCAAGGAAGTTGCGTCCTGGGTAGGCACGCTGGGTGCCGGCTCAGCTCGCCGGATGGGGTCGGTTCTTTGGCATCTCGAGCGCTTGACCGAATTTCGATCGGCAGCGTGTGGCTGTTTTCCCCTTCCCCTTCATACCTCCCGTATGCCAATGATCACCGCCGGCCACTGCAATGCGATCCCCCAATGTCAATGTCGTCAGTCAAAAGTTACGTCATTGTTCTTGACCCGATTTTTTCCATTTGCGCCAGCTCCCCCTTTTATAAACGTTCATATTATCATTTCTTGAAAAGATTTTGCATTTAAAAAGGTGCGCATTTAATTGACAAATGAAAGAGTAAATTAGGGAGCCAAAGAATAATATTTTGAGTTAATTTATAAATATAATATCTTACAGGACTTTAAATTTAATGTATGAGGAGTCGATTTATATCTAAATGTTTAAGTTGCAAATAGATATAGGTATATACGCATATGTCTAAATATATATATATATATACTTTTGCTAGACAGTAAGTCGAACGCAACTCACTTACCCCTTTTTATTTCCATCGACGAGAGCTCTCATTGTGGTATTCTGGGTTTGGAAAATTAATTATACACATTTGCAAGAAATATATTTATATTTGTGCAAATTCACTTAACATTATTACTAAAGTTTTGGATTAATTTATATAAAAGTAATCATGTTAATTGTCATTTCTTGGGCAATTGCACGATGTTGATCTTATTTCACAAAGAGAAGAAAGAAAGAAGTTATTTGCTTTATGGCGATACGAATTGCAAGGAAGAGAAGAGTGAAAACGGCACTCGCGACGGTTGACGGTAGCACTTCTAGCTGCGGCTTCTTTTTGGTACAAATAGAAACGTTGGTCTTTTGCTTGCATTTAATTGTTTGTTTACTATTGATGGGTGTCGTTTATTGTTTTGCCGAAATTGAAATAGTAATAATGAAGTAATTGTCATTTTTGCACCTTATGCTGCCTCCGTTGTAAAAGCAGCTCTGCTTCTTTGCCAATACAGTTGGCACTCGCCCCTATGAGACGATATCTGTGCGGGGTTTGAGATCGCCTCTTTTATTGTCTCGGGGTGTCGTTTTTCTGACCGGTCGTCCCCGGCTCTCCGATCAGACCTTTCCGTAAAAAAAGAGTGAGAAGAGTGATAAGAGTCGTTTTTACCACAATAGTGACACTGCGTTGCATGGAACCGGGCTTGGCACCCTTTTCCGTTTACAATTTTACGGTGGCGATAAAAGTCCGCCGGCTTATTTCACGTATAGCAAAGGTATGTTTGAAACGGGGACGTGCATTCTCCTCCGGGTTCTGTTCCCATTGGCTCCAAGGTTCTCTTGTCCATGTTTTGACGAGATGGATTTCCTCTTGCTGGCTTTATCATTCCAGCACCCTTCGGTGGCCGGTTGTTCTGAATAGCCTCTACTTGGTAATCATCGGCCTCGTATCTTTCTTCTGATTCATTTATGATCTCGTTAACGTGCCGCGGGCGCGACCTCTTGTCCTTCAACCATTTTTCGACACGCATTCCTTCCCTCTTAAACTCGGCTAATGTAGATATGCTTGACGCCAACAAAAAGGTTCCCATTTGAGAATTTAGGTTATCTTTCAATATCTCCACAAGGTTGGATTCTGGAATCATATTTCTTAGTTTAAGCTGCAAATTGTGCATCGCAGAAATATAATCCTCCAAACTCTCGTTATATCCCTGTCGTTGTTCCATTAACTTTTTTATGGTGACATTCATCATTCTGATTATGTTGGTCCAGTGAATTAAGTCCTGGCGGCGGTGCTGACCCTCCTGTTTCGGTGTTAAGTTGACGCTCACAGCGGCTCGAGCGTGCCGGCCGAGAAGTGCTGTTTTGTGCAGGCATGTCTCCGAGTGTTTATGGATTACCGAATTGTGATTTACTCATTTCTGCAACTTTTGTTCGTCGATTAATTATCTGGGTAATTAATTCAGTAGCCCTTAACTCGTTGCCTTGCATGATCAGCGCAGACATCATTCGTTCCAGCCTGCTTTCTGACTCCGACGGCCGTGACCGTGCTCCTGTATTAGGTAGCACGCTGGACCTTCCTTGTGGTGGTCCTAAGCAATAGTCGTCAGGAGCTGTAGGGGGTGAACCTACAGCTCCTGACGACTCCTCCATGGTGGAACTGTGGTACTCTGCCAGGCTTCCTAAATTATCTAGCTTGCTGCCAAAGCTGACCGACTGTTCCTGTGCCTGTTGATCGCTAATTGTCACGGTTTGTCTTGCTCTCCAGGCCTGTTTTGCGGCCGAGGTAGAAGCCCTTGCAGTCATAGTAGGCGGTATTGTCAACGTTACCTTCTTCCTCTTCCCTGCCGTTTACTGACCTATCTTCTTATTTCAAGGTCTCGTGGCTCGTGCCGAAGTAATTAAACAATAAATAAACAATAAATAAACAATAATCAACCTTGATAGTGGCACACGCCTGCCATACTTTTTTTTATTGTTAAATCAGAAAAATATAATAATTCCAAACAATTGAGGTAAATCTTCAAATTACCAATTCGAATGAAGACGATAAAGACACTTGAGCCAAGACGCGACTCAAAAAGACTGGACAAATATATGTATGTGTTCGTTCACTTTTTATGCTGCTTGATTGTTTTTGCATACCACAGCAGTTTTATTTGACAATTATATTATGAAAAGAATACAGACATTTTTAAATCGGGTTCGATGGCATTGGAAGTTGTTTATGGGTCAAGAAACCGTTCGAAATTAAGCCCCCAAGAAGTTATAAAAAAGGTCCCTAAATAAGTGAATTTAATGATAGGATTCAACTGGTCTCCACCGGAGACACCAGTTCCATTTATGTCCTTCTGACCTCTTCCCAGGACTACAGCCTCCTCCGGAGTGCTGATTCCCCGTAGAAGGAACTGTCCGAAACCCCCTCCCGCCCAGTCGTCGGAAACAGGTAGACCTGTCGAACGACCTGGTTCATTCCTAGTACAAGCGGATAGCGTCGGCTAGAAAGATAGATTCAGTCCTCCCGCCCTTGTATTGGTGGAATCCGTTCAGACTCGAACCTCTCGAGCGACCTGGTTCTTGCCTGGTTCAAACGGATAGTGTCGGTTTGTACGGATCTGGTCTATTCGCCCCCTCCCCCTCTTAGTCAATCGGTTGCCTCTGGACGCGAACCTCTCGAGCGACCTGGTTCTTGCCTGGTTCAAGCGGTTAGCGTCGGCCAGAGAAAAAAAATTAAGTTGGTTCCCCAAAAATGCTATGTCGGTCTTGCACTGATTTAATAATATTATATAAGGACTACAAATTTTTCAATTAAAGCACATTGAATTTTTCTATTAATAAAACAAAGACAAATGATTTTACTAGATATTGAAATGAGTCATAAAGTCGCACGGCTATTCTGAGACAAAGTTCCGACTGAGCGGCCTTTCTCAATTCTGACTGTCGCTGAAGTTGGGGACTTTATATGTAAGAGGAATTTTAAGTGTCGACACAAATTATTTTTGATCTTTGTTCAGCAAAATTGAAAATTATGTCTTGCATGTAATTTTTCAGATATTCCCTACATCCGGTATTCCGATTTTGAAATCGTAACCTTTAATACGTAAAACAAAAAAAATCTTTAGATGTTAAAAGTCCTAGTTCTAAGGATGCGAAGGATCCTCCGTTGGGCGCCAATTCTGTTACGTCGGTGTATAAGTGCCCAGTCCAAAGGACTTGGGCCGAGGGAGTTGCGTCCTGCGTAGTGTAACGAACTGATTTTCTTTATTATCTGCTCGCTACGAATGTCGTGCGGCTAGCTCAGAAGATGTAAGTGTTCGTCCCACCAAATTTATATATACGTGACCGCCCTTTTGACCAGTGAAAACACACAGAAAGATTGGGAGTATGCAGTGATCTTTTATTCGCCGACTTGACCCTCGGCCGGGGTGGTGAACTGGTTATGTAGAATCACGTCCTGCCGTCGTCTCCTTCCCACGTTGAACGCCTCTCTGGATCGTGCCGGCTGCGAAGTGGTGTCTTCCTCGCCGGTTTTGCTTGCGATGTCTTCTGCTACCCTTGGCTCGGCGGGTTTACAGGGACTAGGGATGCGTCACCGTTCCCAGACTAGGGTGAACAGGCACTGTGCTCTCAAGGCGTACGCCTTTCGCAGCCGCAGCCTCCTGTCCCTTGCTCTGTCCCGGCCGGTCGCACCGGACGTCGGCTCAGTTTCTACCTGACGGTTCAGGCGTACGCCGGAAGCCGCCAACGCAGTCCCTGGGTCAAACGCCAGGTTCTAGACGAACGCTTCCGCCCTAACCTCTCTGCCGCAGGCTTAAGAATTCGAAGTGTGGGCTGCTCGCTCGACGCTCGTTTTCGTCGTCCTGGGGTCCTCGTTGTCCTTGTCCGCCTCCAGCTATCTCGACCAGCTCCGCTCCTTGTTGGCGACTCGGTAAGCTGCCGTTCTGGGACTCTAGCGGTGGACCGCTGTGCTCTCAACGCATACGCCTTTCGAGACACCAGCTGAACAAACGCGCGTCCTTCCGGGCTAGTCGCACCAGGACCTTGTACAGTTCCTGCAGGACGATCAGGCATACGCCGGAGTTCGCCAATGCAGTCCTTGTAGGCAGGTAGCTAGTTCTGGACACTTTGCTTCTGAGCCCACGGTTCTTCGTCGAAGGACTCTATTTGTTCACTTTGTCGGACACGCCGGGTGGGATGCCAAGCTCAAATCGCGACAGAAGTTGTAACAAAGCGCCTGGACTTAGCCGTGTGATGCCGTAAGGACCTCAGCTACCTGTGTCTCAATTCGGAGACTTTAGCTCTAAGTCCCGAACGTCTCGACGTAGCGATCTTGTTTCCTTGATGACTCCGCACGGCTTTACTTGCTCCTTCACAATGTTTCACTGGTTACTTGTTCACTTGATGACTGTTACTTGTTGACTTGATAGAAATCGACTGATCCAGCTTCCTGTGCTCGGCCGGTTTATATAGGCCTCCATTTACCGCTAGTTATCGGCGTCTCCTTGCCTCCTGGTCCAAAGTCCACGGTTTTACCGTTCGACCTTTCGCCCTCTGCGCCCGGCACCAATATCAGGGTCCAAAGTCCGGTGCCGTCCCGTTACTTCCTTCTGCCCACGGCCCTTCGCCGCTCTCTTCGTATTGCTGTCCCTCTCGGACTCTCCTTGGCTTTGTCTGGTGCTCAGTTCACCACTCTCTCTCTCCGCACTACCGTTACTACGGGTGAATTCGCCGCGTAACTGGTAACTGGTAGGCCACTGCTTGCATGCGCTTACTCTGCTTGCTTCTTAACTTGTGGGGAGTTATTCAACTCCTCACATTCTCCCCTTACTTCGGGAATGAAAACGAGACTCGCTGTTCTCTCTGCCTTGGTATACTCCACATTCTGACATCCTTCCCTCGACGTGTCTCTCCTCGTACTTGTCCTCGTTCGCCTGTAGTCTTCCAGTCGACTCGCTCTTCCAGATGTTTCCCACGACGCTCACAGCTCCTTATGGAGTTCCACAGCGCCGATCCTCCTTCCAGATTTTAAATTTCCCGCCCAGACGTTTTCCCCGTAGACTTTAAATTCCCGCCCAGACGTTTCCCCCGTAGACTTTTGAATTCCCGCCCAGACGTTTCCCCCGTAGACTTTGAATTCCCGCCCGATGATTTTATTTTTGAATTCCCGATATGTCTTCTCCGTCGGATGGCCACTCTACATCGCGCCGATCGGTCTCCAGTCGTTATCGGTGTTATCGATAGTCTCTCGTGTGACTCTCTGTTGTATGGTCACTCTCCGTCAAATCGATCGGTCTCCAGTTGCTATCGGTTCCGTGACCCAACGTGGTGTTGCCACGTTCCACGGTGTGACTCCCTGTGTCGATATTTCCAGTATTTGTGCCCGCCGATCGACACTATCGTGCAGCGCCAATCGGTCATAAATCGAAGCGCCCCCATCCCTTTGGGCAGATGAGGACATTTTCTCCGGGTAAGTTTTCTAATTTCTCCTTTTCTCCTTTCTCTCTGTTCTTTTCTCCTTTTTTTAGCGTTCGGGACCTGACGAAGAGGGTGATGCGCCTTCTCCTGCACCCTCTCCCCCTCCCGGTTGGCCCAAGCAACTTCTCGTAAGTGAGCCGTTTGTTTCAACAACCCGATCTGACCCTTCTCTCTTCGTTTCAGCATTCCCTTTGCCTGAAGACAAAACTGCCCAACATTTGGACGACACGTGCTTCGCCTCACCCCCCCTTTTCGGTTGGACCCCTCATCCCGTTTCATATTTTTACTGTGTAAGTACACCGCATTTTTTTTGCTTTAACTCCTACTGACTTCACCCCTTTTTTTTTTCAGATGCATCACATATTTTTTTTTTTTATATGGACAATATACATCCACCTTTTTTTTTTGTGTTTTCATTTGTGTGGCTGCGTGTGTGTTTTTTTTTTTTTTTTTTTTTTTCCCTGTACCAGTGCAAATTTGAGTTTTATGTTTCCTTTTTTTTTTTATTTGTTACTGGGTAAATACCCTGATCCCCAACGGTCCGACCCGCACCCGGAACATGCGGCCGCCCTGCTGCACCAGGACGCACCTCTTTCCTCCTCGCCTTCGTGCTGCTACGACCGCTGGGGCGTCGGGGATTCCCTCCGGCCAGTCCACCTCGACGACTTCCCTCCAGCGCCTCGGGTCCGGCGCTGAGGACTGCCGCATGAACGCGGGCCTCGTCTCCACCACCGGCGCGGAATACTGCCGCTTCAGGATTGGCCTCGGGGGTGCCACCGGGTCCGGCCACACCCACGGCCCTTTTTCCACCACATCCTCGGCGGGAAGACCTTCCTGCTCAACCCTTCCTTGCTGAGCGGCGACTACCTCCGGCGAAGCCAGCGGAGATGGGGTTGGGGTCGGCGTCAGCGTCGGCGCCACGACTCCGGCGGGGCCCCCTGGGACTGCGGTCCTCCACAACCGTGGATCCCGACAGCTACCCCGGGGTTCCTCCCACACTTGGGCTCCTTCCTCCTCCGTCGCTACAGTGGCCCCGTCCGGCCACGTCCAGGTGACGGTGTGCTGCCTCCACACGCGTCCTTCCGCCTCAAAGGAGCCGATCGCCTGGCTGACGTGGGCCACCGGGATGTCCATCCGGGCGTAACCCGGAGGTCCCTCCTGCTGCCGCCGCCCCTGCTGCCGCCGCTCCTCCTGCTGCCGCTGCTCCTCCTGCTCCCCGCTCCTCTGCCGCCGCTCCTCCTGCTGCCGCCGCTCCTCCTGCTGCCGCTGCTCCTCCTGCTGCCGCCGCTCCTCTTGCTCCTCCTCCGATGCTGCCTCTTCCCACTCGGGGCAATACCTCGGGGTAGGTGGGCGTGCCGGGATCCATGGGGGTGGGGACGGGGTTTGGTTCTCCTCCTCCGCTGGGTCCGCTGCCCGTTCCCTTGGCTCCGCGACGTACCTCGGGGTCAGGGGAACCTCGGGCGCCCCCTCCGCCTGGGGTGGCACTTCCTTGAGGAGGACTGGGTCGCCCCATATCCGGCGCTCCTCCTCCTCGGCAGCTCTCAGCGCCGCTTCCCACTCTGCCCGAGATTCCTGCTCCTTACGCTGGATGGCTTCCTTGCGCGCAGCCTCTCGCTGCCTCCGCTCATGCTGGCGGCGGTACTCCGCTATTATGGCCTCTGTTCGGCGGGCCTCGGCTGCATGGTCATCGTCGGCAGATTCCTGGTGGACCCTGCCCTCCGAGCCATGGGGAATACTCCCCTCGGGCCCCGCGGCCTTCCGCAGCCGCCACCTCCTGGCCTCCATCGTCGGATCGTCCACCATCACCACGTCACTATCGGAACTGACGGTGGGCTCCGGCGATGACGCCTCCGACCGTCGTCGGGTCCTTGGGATCCGTCCGGGGTTCGGGGGCCGGACGACAGGCCTGTCCTCCGACCGTCCTTGCCCCGGTCCGGATCCTGCCAAGTTCTCGGCAGCCATCCTCCTGCGGGCCTCAGCTCTTGTCACGCGTGCGCTCATATTGACTCTCCTTTTCGAATTGGCCCCTCTTGCTGGCGGCTCTCCTGACGATGACTCGGTTCTTGGTCATTCCTTATGACCCTCCCGTTATTTCCCTCGGGCATCCCTTCTTCGGCTGTTCTCTTGCTCTTGCTTGCGATCCCGTTGCTTCTCTCATGTCGCCCTTCCCCGTGTGAGTTCGTCGCCGCTTGGGTTTTACGGTTCAGCTTTGCTGTGCCGTCTCTCCCTCTACTTCGGTCGACGCTGCCTTTAGTCTTGTTTCTGCCGTATAGACTCTAACGACGCTACGGTATGAGCTCCTGTGCACACGTACTAATCGTGCCGTTTCCTTCCCTCGATCAGTAGTAGTTTCAGTTTGTGTGCCGTATAGACTCTAACGACGCTACGGTAACCAACATGTGCATCACCTTATTCCATGCGGCGTCCTACTGATGACTCTGGCTTTATGCCCGACGCAGAATCAGTTTGCCTCGTGGTCTGGGTCACTGTACCTCCTTGTTTCCTGCGTTCTATATAGACTCCGGCCCATGCCCGACGCTATAGTCCGCACTACTTGTTGTTGTTTGCTTCTTGTGTTGTCATGCGTTCTATATAGACTCTGGCCCATGCCCGACGCTATAGTCCGCACCTTTTGTTGTTGTTGGCTTCTTGTGAGTCATGCGTTCTATACAGACTCTGGTATTTGCCCGACGCTATAGTCCGCATCCTTTTGTCCTCGTATGCTCGTGTTATCCCGCGTTCTATATAGACTCTGGCCTATGCCCGACGCTATAGTCCGCACTACTTGTTGCTGTTTGTGTTGCCACGCGTTCTATATAGACTCTGGCTTATGCCCGACGATATAGTCCGTACGTTCTGTCGTTGCATGCTCGTGTTATCCTGCGGTCTATATAGACTCTGGCTTATGCCCGACGATATAGTCTGTACCTTTTGTCGTTGCATGCTCGTGTTATCCTGCGGTCTATATAGACTCTGGCTTATGCCCGACGATATAGTTTGTACTTTTTGTCGTTGCATGCTCGTGTTATCCTGCGGTCTATATAGACTCTGGCTTATGCCCGACGCTATAGTCCGCACCACCTGATGTTGTTGCCTGCTTGTGTTGTCCTTGCTTGTCTGTACCGAGTTCTTGTGTTTGTTGTTTAAGCTCACTGACGTGGACTGTTCGTTCTTTTTGTGTATCCTTGTGGCGGATTTTACAAATGACTGGTGAGACGAAGTCTATTACCGTGTACGGTCCGTCGTATCTCGGCGCTAGCTTTGCCGCGAAACCCTCGGCTGCCTTTGACAGATGGTGCTCCTTTGCCCAGACTGTGTCCCCTATCGTTGGATTCCATTGCCTCCTTCGTAGATTGTAATGCCTGGCTTGGTCCTGAGCAGCCTTCTCCATGTTCCGGCGCACAATTTCGAAGATCTCCTTCATCTTATTGGCCTTATCTTCAGGCGTTTCCGTCTGCTTTCCCGTGCCGATGGTTTCCCTGTCGTACAGGGCGCTGGGCAGTCGAGGCTCTCGAGCCTGCGTGAGGAAACACGGGGAGTACCCTGTTGACTCCGACGTACTTGAATTTACCGCTAGCATAATCTCCGGCCACTTCTCGTCCCAATTCCTCTGGTTCTGTCCCGCAAACTGCGCTATCATGGTTTTAACTGTCCGGTTTGCTCTTTCCGTCGGATTCTCCTGCGGTGTATATGGTGCCGTGAATTGTTGCTTAATGCCCATTTCGCTGAGGAATTTTTTGAATGCACGGCTGGCAAACTGAACTCCATTGTCCGTTATTACCACCTTCGGGACTCCGAACCTAGCGATGACTCTTTCTCGGAACGCCTTTTGAAGTGATTCTGCCGTTGCTGCTCGCAGTGGCACCAATTCTGTCCATTTTGAGAACCTATCTATCAGAACTAGCAGCATCTGGTTGCCATGCTTCGACCTGGGCAATGGTCCGACAAAGTCTGCACATACCGTTGCCCATGGTTCTTCGGGTATTTGCGTCAGCATTTTCCCGGCTGCCTGCATCTGGTTGGGCTTGTACCTGAGGCATGTCTCGCATTTCCGTACGTGTGCTCGGGCGTCCCTATGCATTCCTGGCCAGTAATATCGAGCCGCCAGCCTTGCGATCGTTTTCCGACTTCCCACGTGTCCAGCAGCTGGTGAGTCGTGATTCTCCTTCAGGACTGTTTCCCTCAGCCCCCGTGGGACACAGAGCTTCCATGCTGCCACGTCTTCGCTGCCTGCTCTGTGCGGGATATGCCTGTACAATGCGCCTCCCTCCATGATGTAGTCCGGAAACTTCTGTGGCTGTTTGTTAATCTTCTCACACATATCCTTGATCCAACTGCATGTTCCCTGCGTGTCCTCCGGAGTTTCTTTAGCTAGCCTAAAGGCTTCTGGTAGAGGCTGTCTTGACAGTGCATCAGCGACCACGTTAAGCTGCCCCTTCCTGTATGATATTTCAAAATCATACTGCTGCAGCTCCAGGGCCCACCTCGCTATTCTTCCTGAGGGACTTTCGATGCTGTTCAACCATTTAAGCGCCATATGGTCCGTCACCACCTTGAAGTGGTATCCTTCCAAGTATGGTTTGAGCTTCCGGATTGCCCACACGATTGCCAGGCATTCCTTTTCGCTGGTTGAGTAGTTCTTTTCCGCGCCATTCAGGGTCCGGCTTGAATATGAAATGACCTTTTCGCCGCTTTCAGTTTCCTGCGTCAGGACTGCCCCTATACCATAATCGCTTGCGTCCGTCTGCAGTACGAATGGTTTATCGAAATCCGGGCATGCCAGCACAGGATCGGCCACTAGCCTTGCCTTCACCTCCTCGAACGCCTGCTGGTGCTCTGGAGTCCATGTCCATTTCGTGCCTTTCCGCAATAGATCGTTTAGTGGTTTTACTATTCGCGCAAAGTCGGGCACGAATCGCCTGTACCACGATGCTACGCCCAAGTATTGGCGCAACTCCCGGATGGTTGTGGGTGGTTCCAGCTCGGCTATGGCTGCTACTTTTTCGGGATCGGTGCCGATTCCTTGGTCCGTAACGCGGTGTCCCAGGTAAAGGAGTTCGCTTTTGAAGAAATGACATTTTTTCGGGATTTATCCTCAGGTTGGCCTGTTTAAGGCGTCGGAACACTTCCCTCAGGTTCCTTCTGTGTTCTTCCAGTGTCCGTCCGATCACGATGATGTCGTCTTGGTATGCAAACGCGTGTGGTGACATCTCCGGTCCAATAACCTGATCCAGTGCTCTCTGGAAAGTCGCCGAGGCGGAGTGTAACCCAAATGGCATTACTTTCCACTGGAAAAGCCCCTTTCCTGGCACTGTGAACGCCGTGAATTGCCTGCTATTTTCTTCCAGAGGAATTTGCCAGTATCCGTCTTTCAAATCCAGACTGCTTATGTATCTTGCCTCCCTCAACTGGTCCAATATGTAATTTATCCTTGGCATCGGATAAGCATCTTTGATGGATTTGGCATTGATCTGTCTAAAGTCGACACAAAGCCTCCACTGACCTGTCTTTTTCTTCACCATGACTATCGGGGAGCTGTACGGGCTTCTCGAGTGTTCTATGCACCCCTTCTCCAGCAACTCGTCGACTTTCGCATTGATTTCCCCTTGAACCTTTGGATTTTTTGGGTAGTATCTCTGTTTGATTGGTTTGTCGTCCTTCATGGTGATTCGGTGTTCGGCTATGTTGGATGTTCCACTCATTGTTCGAAACTCCGCGAGCTCCTGCTCTAGGAATTTTTCAACGTCGCATTCCTCTGAGTTGGTTTGCACCACTGCCACGGACAATTTTTCCTCTAACCACCCGTTGTGCCTTCTTCTTTCTGGGATCACCACTGTATGTCCGGCACACCTTATTTCGGCGCCGACTCCTGTGAGGAAATTCCATCCCAGCACCAGCGAGTCTACCACTCCTGGTAAGATCAACAGGCTCATGGGCAATCGCTTATTGCCGAATTCGATTTCCACCTCGAGCTGCGTGTTTATCCCGCTGCACCTGCCATCTGCCAACCTAACTTGCCTTCTCGTCCTTGTAATCTTTCCATAAGCAGCCAGTGTATCCGCCAGCTCCTCGCTTATAAAGCTCGCTGTTGCTCCGGTGTCGATTGTGGCTTTGTGTGAGGTTCTGCCAATCTGTACCGCTGCGGATAACTGCTGCTCTTCTTCGATTAAATCGCCAGTTAGTTTGGAGAGACAACACCTTGCGACCCCTGCTCGCCTCTCTGTGGCTGGGATCGCAGGCCATTTCCCGATCTTTGGCAGCACTCTACACTCCTCACCCCCACCTTGCCGCAAGTCCAGCAGAAAAGCAGCCTCTGGTTTTGGCATCCTCTTGCCCAATGTCCGTGACCGCCACACCGTCTACAGGCTTCGTGTGGGTTCACGATGTGTGTCTGTGACCTGTGGGCTCTTGGAGCTGCGCTGGGTGGTCTCTGATTGGTATTGGGTGGCCTCCATAACGTGCTCTGGTGGTTGTAGGTGTTTGGAGTCCATTGTCTTGGACCGTCAATAGGTGCTTGGTGTCCGCCTTCTTCTTCGCACCTTCTACACGTGACTTGTGGTGCTGTTGTTTTGCTTCGCGAGAATTTGTTTTCTTGAATAAATGCTTCTCGCTCTTTCTCGAGTTCTTCATACTCGTCAGCCAGCACCATTAGAGACTCTAGATCGTCTATCTTATATGTCCTCAGGGAAATCCTCAGGTCAGGCGTGCAGTTTTCCTTTATCTGCTCGAGTGTTTCCTTTGGGGAGTAGCCAAGTGGTCTCATCATGGTCTGCATGTCAACCATATAGTCCTTGAACGACTCTCTAAAGCCCTGTTTCCTTTGTTTGACCTGATCTGCGAGCTTTGTGAAGAAACCCCTTGGCAGGAAATACGTTTGAAAACTGTCGCTGAACTCTCCCCATGTCCTCCAGTGTTTATTGTTTGATATGAACCATTTTAGGGCCTTGCCTTGCAGCAATTCAGGCATGGCTCGGGGAATGAGGTTCAGGTTCAAACCGTATGTGTTTGCTGACCATTCCACTTGTTCCAGAAACTCCAGTGGTTTCTCCGTGCCGTCAAACTTGAACGACCATTCCCTGACTTGCTTCGCGACTTTTGCATAGTCTGGTGCGCTGGGCCTTTGCTGTTCTGTTCTTCTTTCTTGGCTTGGGCCCCTGGATCTTCCTGCCTCCTTCATGCTCTCAACGCCCAGGCTGGCTATGAGCTGTTCAGCGTCTGGGACTTGTAACTTGCCGCTCGAGCATGGTTTGTCGTACAATTCCTCCAGCTCAGCCCAAATTTCCGCCATTCCTGGGTCGTTTTGTGTCTTCGTAACATACTCTGAAAGGACCTTTCGCATGTCGTCCGACTTGCCCTCCAGGATAATGCCAAGCTTGGCTGCCACCTTTGGGAAATCCTCTTTCTTGAGGAGATAGATCCAATTTTTCCCCATTTCTGTTTATTGCTGTATTTTCACTGTCAGGACAATCACGTTGGGCGCCAGATGTAACGAACTGATTTTCTTTATTATCTGCTCGCTACGAATGTCGTGCGGCTAGCTCAGAAGATGTAAGTGTTCGTCCCACCAAATTTATATATACGTGACCGCCCTTTTGACCAGTGAAAACACACAGAAAGATTGGGAGTATGCAGTGATCTTTTATTCGCCGACTTGACCCTCGGCCGGGGTGGTGTACTGGTTATGTAGAATCACGTCCTGCCGTCGTCTCCTTCCCACGTTGAACGCCTCTCTGGATCGTGCCGGCTGCGAAGTGGTGTCTTCCTCGCCGGTTTTGCTTGCGATGTCTTCTGCCACCCTTGGCTCGGCGGGTTTACAGGGACTAGGGATGCGTCACCGTTCCCAGACTAGGGTGAACAGGCACTGTGCTCTCAAGGCGTACGCCTTTCGCAGCCGCAGCCTCCTGTCCCTTGCTCTGTCCCGGCCGGTCGCACCGGACGTCGGCTCAGTTTCTACCTGACGGTTCAGGCGTACGCCGGAAGCCGCCAACGCAGTCCCTGGGTCAAACGCCAGGTTCTAGACGAACGCTTCCACCCTAACCTCTCTGCCGCAGGCTTAAGAATTCGAAGTGTGGGCTGCTCGCTCGACGCTCGTTTTCGTCGTCCTGGGGTCCTCGTTGTCCTTGTCCGCCTCCAGCTATCTCGACCAGCTCCGCTCCTTGTTGGCGACTCGGTAAGCTGCCGTTCTGGGACTCTAGCGGTGGACCGCTGTGCTCTCAACGCATACGCCTTTCGAGACACCAGCTGAACAAACGCGCGTCCTTCCGGGCTAGTCGCCCCAGGACCTTGTACAGTTCCTGCAGGACGATCAGGCATACGCCGGAGTTCGCCAATGCAGTCCTTGTAGGCAGGTAGCTAGTTCTGGACACTTTGCTTCTGAGCCCACGGTTCTTCGTCGAAGGACTCTATTTGTTCACTTTGTCGGACACGCCGGGTGGGATGCCAAGCTCAAATCGCGACAGAAGTTGTAACAAAGCGCCTGGACTTAGCCGTGTGATGCCGTAAGGACCTCAGCTACCTGTGTCTCAATTCGGAGACTTTAGCTCTAAGTCCCGAACGTCTCGACGTAGCGATCTTGTTTCCTTGATGACTCCGCACGGCTTTACTTGCTCCTTCGCAATGTTTCACTGGTTACTTGTTCACTTGATGACTGTTACTTGTTGACTTGATAGAAATCGACTGATCCAGCTTCCTGTGCTCGGCCGGTTTATATAGGCCTCCATCTACCGCTAGTTATCGGCGTCTCCTTGCCTCCTGGTCCAAAGTCCACGGTTTTACCGTTCGACCTTTCGCCCTCTGCGCCCGGCACCAATATCAGGGTCCAAAGTCCGGTGCCGTCCCGTTACTTCCTTCTGCCCACGGCCCTTCGCCGCTCTCTCGTATTGCTGTCCCTCTCGGACTCTCCTTGGCTTTGTCTGGTGCTCAGTTCACCACTCTCTCTCTCCGCACTACCGTTACTACGGGTGAATTCGCCGCGTAACTGGTAACTGGTAGGCCACTGCTTGCATGCGCTTACTCTGCTTGCTTCTTAACTTATGGGGAGTTATTCAACTCCTCACAGTAGGCACGCTGGGTGCCGGCTCAGCTCGCCGGATGGGGTGGGTTCTTTGGAAACCAGTCCCTCCCCTACATAACGAGAATAAATTTATCGTGCCTTAGGAGAAAGATAGAGATCGTTCAGTTCGTTTTGTCATTTGTCGTCGCTGCCCACAAGCTTCTCAAGTAGCTAGTTCGAGCGCTTGACCGAATTTCGATCGGCAGCGTGTGGCTGTTTTACCCTGCCCCTTCATACCTCCCGTATGCCGATGGATCGCCGCCGGCCACTGCAATGCGATCCCTTATTGTCAATGTCGTCAGTCAAAAGTTACGTCATTGTTCTTGACCCGATTTTTTCCATTTGCGCCAGTTCCCCCTTTTATAAACGTTTACCAAGACATTTTTGAGTTCTGCTTCATATTATCATTTATTGAAAAGATTTTTCATTTAAAAAGGTGCGCATTTAATTGACAAATGAAAGAGTAAATTAGGGTGCCAAATTAATTAAATTGAGAAATATTCTACGCGGTGTATATAATATTTGTATTAACGTATAATAAAACTGTTGAGAATGAATACATTTTTAAAGAATAATATTTTGAGTTAATTTATAAATATAATAATATGGATCTTACAGGACTTTAAATTTAATGTATGAGGATTCGATTTATATCTACATGTTTAAGTTGCACATAGATCTAGGTATATACGCATATGTCTAAATATATATATATATATATACTTTTGCTAGACAGTAAGTCGAACGCATCTCACTTACCCCTTTTTATTTCCATCGACGAGAGCTCTCATTGTGGTATTTTGGGTTTGGAAAATTAATTATACACATTTGCATAAATATATTTATATTTGTGCAAATTCACTTAACATTATTACTAAAGTTTTGGATTAATTTATATAAAAGTAATCATGTTAATTGTCATTTCTTGGGCAATTGCACGATGTTGGTCTTATTTCACAAACAGAAGAAAGAAAGAAGTTATTCGCTTTATGGCGATACGAATTGCAAGGAAGAGAAGAGTGAAAACGGCACCCGCGACGATTGACGGTAGAACTTCTAGCTACGGCTTCTTTTGGTGGTTCCAATTACAAATATAAACTTTGGTCTTTTGCTTGCATTTAATTGTTTGTTTATTATTGATGGGTGTCGTTTATTGTTTTGCCGAAATTGTAATAGTAATAATGAAGTAATTGTAATTTCTGCACGGGTTGATTTGTTAGTGCTGGCTCCTTTCTGACCAATTGGCGGCGATTTTCTCTAGCTCGTGTCCGTGGTCCCGACGACTCTGCACAGATCGCTTGTACATCCGTAGGAAGTTCAGAATCAACATAAGGATCAAGAATCCAGTAATGGGACACAAAACATTGTAGACTTTGGTTATGTCCTCCTTGTGGTCTACAATTTCGACGTTGTTCACCACGTTTGTCGTGTTGTCGGATGCTTTCGAGGTTGTAGATCCCATGATATATAAGTTATATTTCTATCGGGTTCTAAGGTCGATCACTCGGCGAGGTCCTCCGCGATTACTGTTTTTGGCAGTAGAGGCCTTAACGCGGTGCCGCGGTCGTTTCTGTTTCGACTCCCGATTCTCAATTATCTTGGACTGTGACTGCCCGGTTCGCAATAATCTTGGATTGTGACTGCCCGATTCGCAATCATCTTGGACTGTGACTGAACGATTCGCAATCATCTTGGACTGTCCCTTCGAACCTAAGGTAGGGCTCTTTTATACCGGTGGTATTACTTCCGGGTCATCTTAGTGTTCCCACTTAGGTACAGCATTTCCCCTTTTTCTGGCTTTATGGCCCACTTCTGGATTCTGCTAGGTTTCATATTAATTGCTGCGTACACCTATTGCCTGCTGTATGTTCTCATGAATTGCTTACTCTGACCAATTCGTTGCTGGTTACTGTATTGGCCAATTTCGGTGTTTCTCCACCTGCACTTCACAGTGTCTTCTGTCTCTTGTATTTCTTTCTTGTTTTATTTCTTACCCCGCTCCCGTAACATGTTTTTTAATTTTTTTTCAGTTCTTCAACATATAGTAATGGTTAAATATTTTATAATTTCGGTTTAAATTTCATCAAAATCGGACGACTATATCATATAGCTTCCATAGAAATAATAAAAATATATAAAATAACCATCTAATAATTGAGCTGCAAATCATCATAGCTTCAATGTTTTTCAACATATACGCAAGTAAATTATAATTTTAATGTTTTCAAAAGTATTTAATTCTTATATAAGCTGCAAGGGTATATGAACTTCGGCTTGACGAAGTTTGATTTCTTTTTTGTTACTCTAAAAAGAAACATCTTCTTGAAGAAAGCTGTCGTCGATCTGCAGTCGAGATAGAAATTAAAACAAAATCATCGAGCGTTCTATCTGAAAGAAAATAAGTTAAATATAAAAAAAAATGTTTTCTTAATATTTTTATTGTTTGACGGACGGACAGACGGGCGGACAGACGGACATGGCTAGATCAACTCTACTAGTGATGCTGATCAAGAATATATATATGTAGGAGATAGGGGGTTTAGTTCGTCTGCCGTTATGGAAAAATATGTTTCAGCGCAGCGAGTCGCAATGGTTTCTCTGCACGAGCGTCTATTCCGTTTCGCAGGCTTTCTTGAACTGCCTTCCTCTCGCTCATTATTCTCTACCTCTCATTGCGCCACGCTCAGTAGGGATTTCGCTCTCCTTCCCCACCGCGCTCTCATTCAAAAGCTTCTCTCTTCCTTATTTCTTTTTAACTTCGTTTATTCAATACACTCAGAGACTTACAAATAATATTTCTACATTATATTTCAAATTAATCTCCGACACGGCCTTCCTGACCTTAACACGACCTCGTGTTACTTAGTTTAACTTAAGATTGGCATTAAACTTCATTTTTCATTAATTTCTAGTACATCACTTTACTTCTTTTCTTATGATACTTAACTCAAATGTCAACACAAATTTTCTTACACTTCTCGTGTCTTCAAATGTTAGTTTGTCGGGATAACCTTTCACAATTTCTCTTAGAGTACAAGCTCTCTTCCGCACAAACTCAACAATTTGGATATCAACTTTACATTCCATCAGACATTAGCTTAGCAGGATAACCTTTTACATGACATCAAGAGTACAAGCTCTCTTCCGCTCAAGCTCAATCGTCTGGCTACCAATTCTCAGATCATCAAATGTTAGTTTAGCAGGCTATTCACATTACAATTAGAGTACACCGCTCTCTTCTGCATAAACTCAACCATTTGGATACCAATTTTCTTATACCACACTCTGACCATAACCAAAACTTAAACTTAGTCTTTGTATGTGATTCTACTTGTGCCTCTCTTAGGTCTTATTGATTTTGTCCTTCTCGCCATCGTCAAACTCTTCAATCAACTCAATAGCCTCCCGCTCATCAGGTAGACTGCGTACACTATCATGTGGATACTTATACATCCGCTTTGTAGTTAATGACTTCAACAAATATCGATCACCATCAAGTAATTCTACAATAACAAATGGACCTTTAAATTTTGGATCTAATTTAGTTTGGTGTCGCTCTTCACTTTTTAATAAAACATGATCGCCAACCTTATGTTTTACAACTCGGGCATGCTTCTTATCAACTCTTTCTTTCTCGTACATTGCATTCTTATCAATATTGTTTTTAGCATTTTCTCTAGCTTTCTCGAGATCTATTCGCATGTCTTCATTGATGGTCAACATTCCCATTGGCCTCGCCTCTTTCCCTATCAACAATTCCAAAGCACTATGTTTAGTCACTCGGTTTGTAGTGCAATTTATTGCTAATTGAATTTCGCCTAACGCCTCCTGCCACGAACGCTCGCTAGTCTCCACCGCCGTTAACATGCCTTTGAGAACACTCATCACCCGCTCTACCTGCCCATTTGCTCTGCTTGCACCTGTCGCTATCACATGTAAATCTATTTTATTCGTGGAACAAAACTTACGAAACTCGCTACTTGTGAAGCATCTTCCCTCATCAGCTATAATCCTGCTGGGAACACCAAATATCGATATCGCGGACTTCACAGACTGTATGCAGCTTACAGTATTTAAATTCCATGTATGGTACAAGTAGACAAACTTTGTGAATGCGTCGATTTGAACAATGATATATTCCTTCTCGTCCTTTTTTCCACTTAATTTACCACTTATGTCGATATGTAAAGTATGCCACGGTATCTCGACTTTGGGTATGGGGTGCAATTCTAATTGTGTTTTACCTGACGCTGACTTCGACAATTTACACGTCACGCAATTTTCAACAAACTTTCGAACATATTTCGACATGTTCTCAAACCAGTATTGCTCGTAGACCTTATCTAGAGTTTTTTGCCAGCCTAAATGCATTATAGCTTCGTGAATGTAATTAATAACAGACCATCTGAACGCCCTCGGAACAACGGGCAAACATCGAGTCTTGCCATTTCTTTGAATATTGCGATGCAACAAACTTTTTCTAATTTCGTAGGTGTTTGCTAGCTCTTTCTGCATTTCGTCACTATTCAATTCGGTCATAATTCTGGATATATTTTGATCACGCTGCTGTTCAGATACAAGCCAGTTGTGAGTGATAGTTGCCAAGTCAACTCGTACTTCCACAAATTTGCTTGCATTTGCCTGTGCAACAACTTCGACGGGATTTCTTGATAAGCAATCAACATGAGCCATTTGGCTCCCCTTTCTGTACTCTACCTGAAATTCGAAGGGCTGCATGAATGACCACCATCGATGCACCCGCGGGGTTAATGCTGCTTTTTCACGACTCACTCTGATGGAATTACAATCTGTGTAAACGGTGAATTCTCTACCGCTTAGGTAATGCCGGAAGTGTTTGATAGCATTATACACCGCCAATGTTTCGAGCTCGTATGAGTGGTATTTGGATTCTGCCAACGTGGTGCATTTACTGTAGTATTCGACTACTCTACGCTTGCCATCCACCTTGTGTATTAACATAGCGCCATACCCATTAGCGCTTGCATCCGTGTGCAATTCGACTGGAAACTTGGGATCGAATATAATCAACACAGGGTCACTAGTTAGCACCTTAATGATTTTTTGACGAATTTCTTCATGCTGCTCTTTCCATTCGAATGCATTTGACTTTGAAGTTAATTGATATAGCGGCTTCATTACTTCTGAAAATCTAGGTACGAATTGCCTGAAATAGGATGATAATCCTATGAACTGTCTAATCTGTGTGACTGAAGCTGGTTTAGGTAGTTGAGTTAGTGCTTGAATTTTTCGAGGGTTGGGTTTTAGCTCACCGTCCCTAATTAGAAAACCTAAGTATTCTATCTCTGTGTGCAGAAACTGACATTTCTTTACATTGAAAGAAAACCCCGACTTTGATAACACGCTCAACACTGCCTCTAACCTTTCGAATGCTTCATCTGTGGAATTTGATACAATTAGAACATCATCGATATAGACTACTGCATATGTATTGACTAAATCCCCCAAGGCTCGAACTATGGCGCGCTGAAAGACCGATGAGGCGTTCTTCAGTCCAAACGGCATTGCTAGAAATTCGTATTGACCCTCCGGAGTCACGAATGCAGTTCTTTCAACGGAATCGGGGTGAATAGGCACCTGGTAAAAGCCACTGGCCATGTCTAAGCTAGAAAAATATTTTCCACCTCGCAGGCGATCAATCTGGTCTGCGATTAATGGTAAGGGGTACCTATCTGACACAGTGTTAGCGTTTAATTCACGATAATCGATGCATAGTCTGTCACTCCCGTCTTTCTTTTTGACTAGTAACATTGGGCTAGCGAACGGAGAACTGCTAGGTCGTATTACATTTGCTTCTAACATTTGCTGAATTTTGTCTCTAACTATCTGCTTCTCGTTTTCGCTAAGGCGATACGGTCGCCTTTGTACCGTTTTGTTTCTATCCAACAAACGGATTTCCAATGAACCCGTAGTTACACGCCTACTTGGGATACCATCTATGAAGAACATGGAATATTTGGTCAATATGTCGTTTAGCTTTGACTTATCACTATCAATTAAATCTATATTAACATTATTTTTATAGTCAATCTTATTTAATGTGTTATCGTCAATTACCGATAATACCGTTTGAGTTCTATAAATATCAAATTTATTACTTTCTAACATTACTCCAAAGCCAAGTTGAAAAATGTCTTGTCCAATTATCATATCATATTTGAGACACTTATTATCTACTACGTGGAACAACAATTCGAAATTAAATTCTGAAATTTGTACGGTAGACAGAATTTGCATAGTGCTCTTGACAATTTTGTCGCCAATGCCTCTTAAAACTACCAAGTTATGACATCTTTTGCCGCCTAGCTTCTCGCCTGTTGTTTCTTTCACCAACGAGCATTCGGAACCCGAATCAAAGAAAAATGGAAACCGCTCACCGAATTGTATTGCAGTTCCGTTAGGCTGATGAATCGCGCACATGTCTACTCTTCTCTCGCTGCTTTTACTCGCTGCTGCTGGTCCCATCGTGCACACTGATGCGATGTGTCCAACGTTGCCGCACTTAAAACATGTCACATGTCTCTCTCTCATCATCGTTGATCTGCCGTTGCTATGGCCTGCTCTTGTCTCGTTCCTCTCTTCTGCTTTCCTCCTGCGACACTCTATTGCTTTGTGCCCCAGCTTTCCACAGCTATGGCATCTAATCGGCGTTTGCATTTTAAACCTCTTCTTCTCGGGGCCCATGTCCATTCCAGAGAATTCTGAATTTCTGGCGAACGAATGCGCTTTAAGTTGTTGTTGTAACTCCGCTCTTGTCTTTATGTTTGTTGTAAACACTAATCGCTGCAGTCTGGAATCAATTTGCGACGAATGTGCCAGAACCAACGATATAGCAATTTCTTCGTGTGTCATCGCTTTCCACTTGGTTAATAAAGATGTAACCATTCGGCTGGAGTATACTGATAGGCATTCGTTGGGGCTTGGGCGTCCCTTCAGCATGTTTAGCAATAATGCCGCCGGCGTCTCGTTGCCTTCATAGCGCTCCATGAACAATTCCTTGAATTCCGCCCAACTCATTCCGGCGAAGCATATTTGTGATAGCCACTGCGATGCACTACCGAGCAACGACTTGCTGAGCGTCATTACCAAAGATGCACCTTCTTGCGGATGTTCACATAGAATCATGCTAGCCGTTTTGCACCATGCTGCTGCGTCGGCGTCAGCAGCTTCGGGGTTGAACGTTGGTAGCACTGCCGAGACAGGGCGCGTGCTAGGCGCCGGCGTGGATTGTGCTGCTTTCAAAAGTTCCGTAATCACTCTATTTTGCGATTCCAGAAGCGTGCGCCAGCTGTTCTCCGAATTGTCTTGTAGGGGTGGTGATCCCACTTCTGATGTAGGAGATAGGGGGTTTAGTTCGTCTGCCATTATGGAAAAATATGTTTCAGCGCAGCGAGTCGCAATGGTTTCTCTGCACGAGCGTCTATTCCGTTTCGCAGGCTTTCTTGAACTGCCTTCCTCTCGCTCATTATTCTCTACCTCTCATTGCGCCACGCTCAGTAGGGATTTCGCTCTCCTTCCCCACCGCGCTCTCATTCAAAAGCTTCTCTCTTCCTTATTTCTTTTTAACTTCGTTTATTCAATACACTCAGAGACTTACAAATAATATTTCTACATTATATTTCAAATTAATCTCCGACATATACTTTATAGGGTTAGAAACGTCTCCTTCACTGCGTTGCAAACTTCTGACTGAAATTATAATACCCTGACTGAAATTATAATACCCTCTGCAAGGGTATAAAAACTGGTGTTCCATTTCTTGAATAAAGTAGTGGAGCTGCACCGGGAAAACAAACTGTTATTAAACCCTTGCAAAGCGAATTATAATTTCAATATATATATATATATATATATATACTTTATATATTCTTGATCAGCATCAGTAGGAGAGTCGATCTAGCCATGTCCGTCTGTCCGTTTTTCCGTCCGTTCTTTCTGTTGCAGGTAGTATATAAGTCATAACGAGCCGGATCGGACGACTAAAGCATATAGCTCCTATAGGAACAATCGTAAAAAACAAAAAACAAAATGTTGATCGTTGTTTTTTAAATTTTTTTTTAGTTTTTTTGAGATTTGGTCTTGGTTTATTATTTCACCATAACGGTTTTAATTGCTCTAAATCAGCCGACTATTTCGTAATGCTCCCATGCGAACAATCGAAATATTACATAAAAAAATTAAAAAAATTGTTAATATTTTTTTTTTTTAGTTTGATAATTCAAAATTGCGCTTAATATTCAAATCGGAAAACAATATAATATAGCTGTAATAGGGACGATCGAATTATTTAGCTGAAAATCATAGCTTCGATGTTTTTAAACATAAACACAAATAAATCGAAATTTAAATGTTTCGGCTAGCCAAAGTTTACTTCCTTTTTTGTTTTTTATTTAAAATACAAATTTGTTAATTTTGTTTTGCAAAATAAAAAATATTAACATAAAAAACAAAAAAACGTAATCAGCATCACTAGGAGAGTTGATCTTACCGTGTCAGTATGTTCGTCTGCCCGTCTGTCTGTCCGTTCGTCCGATTCTACGCAAACTTGTTGCAGGTATATTAGTCGGAACAAGCCGGATCGGACGACATTTATATATAGCTCCCATAGGAACAATCGCAAAATATAATTTTAAAAAATTAAAAATTTGCGGTTTTTTAATTTTGTTCAATAAGATATAGTATTGTTAAAATATTTCAGAACTACAGTTTAAATTTCATAAAAATCGAACGACTATATTAAATAGCTCTCACGGGAACAATCGGAATATTACAAAATAAATGGTACTTCTCTATTTTTGATTTTTTTAAATTCTTTTGAACATTGTAATAATTTTATTGTTCAGATTAACGCTTTAATTTTATGAATCGAAAAACGTTATCATATAGTGTGGAAGGAACTGTTCGTTTATTTCCTATTTTAGAAATCCCTAAGCTAACGTTCAATTTAAAATTATATTTTTAGGGGCTCCCATTGAAGTCCCAACGTTTTGATAAACTTATTTTCTTTAATAGTTATTATCTTGTTATCGCCTGTATCCTCTACAACATTTAATATTTCTCGTTTGTTAGAAATCCATTTCTATAAATTCAGGTTGACTTTATTAAGCTCGCTAGAAATCTGCTCTATTATACTAATGGCGTTTTTCGCTTAACATGCTCCTGTTATGAGATCATTCATGTAGAATTCATCTCTAATTATATTACTAATTTCTTTATTTTTGCACTTATCCGCTATATCTACTAAAACTCTAGTAGCCAAATATGAATCAGATGCAGTACCATAGGTTACTGTTTTTAATTTATAGAACTTTATTTTATCTTCAGGAGAATATCTCCATAATATGTATTCATATTCTTGATCTTTGTCATCAATAAAAATCTGTCGGTATGTCCGCTGATTTAACGTATTCCCATTTACGCAAATTGAAAATGATATCAAAAATTTATTTTTGGACTCTAGGTTCAACCCACATTATGACATTAAGACTTTTGTTGTCAGTAGTTTTGGCCGAAACGTCAAACACAACTTTTAATTTTGTATTTAGAAACGTCAAACTCTATTCTTAATTTTGAAGTAAGACTTGAGTTCCTAACTACGGCTTTTAGTTTCAATGTCATTTTTATCATAATTTTCCAATTCCCAGAATCGCTCTAAGTCTTGTACTTCAATAATAGTTGCATCTGTTGAGTGAGTACCCTTAGACTTAGAACAACCAGAAATAATCTATCCATTATGTGTATTTTGACCTAACAGTCCATTAATTTTGAAATACCTTTCTTTCAGATATGTATATAGTGACATATCCATAATTCCATATAACTCTTATGCACATGTCCATACGCCCACATACACATACACCCTTACTACCCCAATCAGCAAATATCTAATTGCAAATGTACCCAAGCCTTTAACTAAACATCCAAACGAATCAAATTACGTTATAAGTTTGTTCCCACACTTTCGGACCCTCAATGGAATATTACCAAGCGAGCGAATCCCCAAGATTCGAGACTAAGCAATCGGATTGAGTAGCTGGTGCATTATCAATCAACAATTCAAAGAGCAATTAGAAAACTCACTCAATTAACGACAACTCCACTCATAGAAAGCTCAAAAGCTCAAAACCGAGGTATGATCGTCAAAAAAGTTTAAGTTAAGAAGCGATATCAGTTTGAGACTTGTCCGAAGACAGTCAGTGTTCTTCCAAATTAAAAATTATTGTAACCAGTTTGAAATAAATTAAATAAGGTATTTTTTTTGTTAAACTTATGTTTCGAAAATTTAATTGGCGCAGCCGTTGTGACCTTGAAGTCGTTTTAAAAGTCATCGGTAGAGATCAACTAAAGGATATTACTATACGACTAGTATATCCCGATCAGCGAAAATTCTGTGAATATACAAAAAGACAAATATCGAGATCCGCCAAAGAATCTATGTGTAATTTTCGCACGCAGAAATAAAATAAATAATATCCAATTCGGTCAATACGCGCTTAAAACAAAAAAGTGTCAATATTGAAAACAAAAACCAAAGAACATTAAACATGGCAAATCCATCAGTGCTACCGCATTTCGACGGAAATCCATCGGAATTAAGTCGCTACATTGCCAGAGTAGAATATTGGAGTAGAGTAGATAGTTGATTCCGCGCAAGCAGTTATCGAAGAGGAAAAATCCAATACATAGGGAACAGCAAACGTGGCCCTAATTAAAGCTGTTAAGGATCCCAGGCCATACGAGGACATCATACAGCACGTTCGCGACACCCCTTATTAAGGAAGCATCAGTAAACTCGTAAATGAACTAAAAACCAGATCATTAAATGTACATAATAAGTTAGAAATAGAATCAGATCCAACAGATAAGTTAATTTACACAAGTTCTTAAAAGAAAATAATTAGGGATTGAATTGAAATGAAACTTCCCGACCGATTGTATAATTCCTTATCCAAAAAAGATATAACAACACTTGCAAATTTAAAAAAAGCAGCAATGGTCATAGGTCATGGGGAGGAAGATCCTTTTGATAATTATAAACCCAGGCACAATGATAATCGAAGAAATTCGGGAAATAAACAGCAAAATTATTATTATCAGAGGAATAATTCCCATTCTTATAGCTATCCAAGAAACAATAATAAGAATTATCCAAGAAATATTCAATACTCAAATTCAACAAATCCTCAAAGTTCACATAACAGAAATCAAATTCCCCCTCAAAATCAGAGAAATTATCATGAGTATGGGAGGAACCTAGATTAAGGTAGGGCCCAAAACCCCTTAAATTTCCAGGCATCAACGTCACATAATTCTCCAAATACACCTGTTAAGAGACAACAAGAGAATGACAGCGCACAGAAGAGAATGGACGTAAATTTTAAGCAAATTGCCTCGGATACAGAATGTGTTGCTCTCATATGTCAGAGAAATGATTAAAGAAACTTAGAGCTATGATAGATCAATTTAATTAGGCAACGATGAACAAGAAGAGAAATTAAAAGTATTCACAATAAATTGATTAACGGAATTAAATAAAAGAATAACATTGGACCCATGCAAAATCTGGCAAGCTAAACAATAGTTATATTTACATAAATTTTCCGAAAATTACGATATTTTAATAGGTAGATAATATTTGAAAGAAAGTAAAGCGAAAATAAACTATGAAGAAGAAACACATTACTCTACATAAAATATGATGAGCATGATATGGGAAAGGACATTCGATACAAACAAAACATGAAGACCCAGTATATACAGTGGCCCACAGCTTATTTCAACAGCCTATAAAAGCTAAACCAAACAAGATATGAACAAAATTTAAATGTACATTCTTTTTGTAATGTTTATATTTAATATTTTGTAACTTCTTATAATTTTCATAATTTTGTAAATATTTTTAATTTAATTATGAAAAAAAAATCTACAAAAAATAAGGCCACAGCTTATTTCAACCAGTTAGCTAGATTAATTTTTATGTAATGATTATAGCTATTTAATAATTTTTTAGTATTTTGTATGCCCTCCTTTGTTGTCAATGACCATTTTTAAACGTTTTGGAATTGAATCGACCAGCTTTTGTGTGACTTCTGGCCCGATTTTGGACCATTCCTCAACCAATGCCGTTTTTAGGTCCGATTTGTTCGAAATTTTCCCTTTACGGATGTTTGCATCTAAAATAACCCATAAATTTTCGTTAACGTTCATGTCAGGTGACTGTGCCGGCGGTTGCGGACAATTCCAAACCAGCCAGGGTTTCGGGTCATTATCTTTGTAAAACCGAAAATCTTCACGAATGCCCAGCTTGTCCGCGCTATCGTGCAAATTGGACCTCAAAATATCGAGGTAAAGATTTTTATCCATTGTAGTATCAATGAACGCCAAGTTTCCAACTCCTGAAGCCGCCATACAGGCCCAAACCATAACACTTCCTCCGCCGTGCTTTACTGTGGCTTTTAAATTTTTTGTTTGCAGCTCTGTATTAGGTTTACGCCAAAAATGTTGAACTTCGACTCGTCAGCGAATATAACGGTGTTCCAAAAAGCAGAATCCTTTCCCAAGTGCTCCTTAGCAAATTTTAATCGGACATTGATGTTCTTAGCGTTGGTGAACGGCTTCTTCCGAGCTATTCTACCATTATACCCATGGTTTCGGAGCACTCGACGAATTGTTTCTGGGTGACAAGTCTTTCCTAACTCTGCTTCTACTTCAGTGGCAATTTTCGGAGATGATATTTTTGGATTTTCCCGAATTTTCCGGACAATAAAGCATTCGTCCATCTGATTGAAAATTTTATTTGGAGCATTTTTTGGCTTATCGTGCGTTCTATTCTCGTGTACAAAGCGGTAGATGATGCTCTGGATTGTCCCATCACTCACCCCAACCATCTCAGCAATATTCCTGCGTCCGTTTTTAAAATATTTTAGAACAAGTTCTCGCTGATCCAAAGTCGTACGCGGCCCCATTTTGGCCAACTAATTATGACTGAGTGATCTCCTTACTAATTTCACGTGACTAAACTTAAACGAACTTTAAATATAAATACCAAAGCATAAAAAAAGAACCGTTATATTAAAAAGGAACGGTGATTTACACAGCAGAAAAGTAGGTGGTTGAAATAAGCTGTGGCCTTATTTTTGTTAATTTTTTGTTCTTAATTAAATTAAAAATATTTACAAAACTATGAAAATTATAAGAAGTTACAAAATAATAAATATAAGCACTATAAAAAGATCGTGCATTTAAATTTTGTTCATATCTTGTTTGGTTAAGCTTTTATAGGCTGTTGATGTTTTTTTTGGCTGCTGGTTGAAAGAAGCCTTATACCTTTGATGAAGAAGTTAAAAATCAAATAAATGAAATGATTGAACAGGGAATAATTCGTAAATCAAATTCTCCCTATTTCTCACCCATTTGGATCGTTCCAAAAAAGAGCAATGCATCGGGCAAGATGAAGTATAGATAAGTACATGAATTTAAATGAGATCACTTTCAATGACAAATTTCCGATAACCGTAATGGATGGTATATTAAACAATTTGGAAAGATGCCAATATTTCACTACCATCGATTTAGCGAGTATACACGAATGTCATTTGGCCTTATAAGCGTATGAACATACATACAAAAGATGTATGAACAACTTATTACAAGATTTAATCTATAAAGATTGTTTGGTATATCTAGATGATATAATAATATTCTCCACTTCATTTAAAGAACATATTTTATCATTGAAAAATGTATTTATAAAATTACGTGATGCAAACTTAAAATTACAACTAGACAAATGAGCATTTATGAGAAAAGAAACACAATTTTTAGACCACATAGTAACTAGGTATTAAGCCAAACCCAAAAAAGATAAGTGCCATAATAAATTTCCCAATGCCAAAAATACCAAAAGAAATTAAATCATTTCTAGGATTGTGTGGATTTTTTCAAAAATTCATACCGGACTTTGCACATATCGTCAAACCAATGACAATGAAGTTAAAGAAAGGTGCAATAATTAATACTAATGAAAAAACCTTACATAGAAGCATTCGAAAAAAGAAAATTTTAATCACTTCAGACCCAATTTTAATTTATCCCGACTTTTTAATAAACCATTTTCTCTAAAAACGGATACAAGCAAAATGGCTATAGAAGCAGTATTGTCACAAAATTATAAACCAATCTGTTATGCTAGCATAAAATAACTTACACGACTATTGAAAAAGAACTTTTAGCAATCGTATGGGCCACCAAATATTTTAGATCATATTTATTTGGTAGGTCTTTTGAAATATTAAGCGGTCATAAACATTTAGTTTGGCTGAATAACATTAAATTAAAAAAAAATTATGTAGCGGACGCATTATCCAGGACCAAAATAGAAGAAAATATGTTTTCAGATGATATTGAGGAAAATATACCAGAAGAAACAGCCAGTAATACAAAGAAGATAAGCAGAACTATATTTCCATAACTGAGAGAACATTTAATTATTTTTCCCGACAAATCGAGTTAATTAAAGGAGATGGAGAAAAAACAGAAATAACACATTATTTTCACAAATTAAAAATTCAAATTATTTATAAAGAAATTACTGAAACTTAAGCAAAAGAAATAATTAAAGGATACTTAAGTACTAAAAAGAGTGCAATAAATTTCCATAACGGTTTAGACTTTCTTACATTCCAAAAAGTTTATGTGGAAATTATAAATGCAAATCACTTAGTAAGATGTACTCACATATGCAGACTTTAAAGAAAAAATATTGAAACGACATAAAGAACTATTACATCCAGGAATCGAAAAAACTACTAAATGGTTTAGAGAAAAATATTATTTCCCCGACTATCAAAAATTAATTCAGAATATTATAAACGAATGTGAAACTTGCAACATTTCTAAAACGGAAAATAGAAATACTAAATTGACATTTAAACTAACTCCAGAAATACAAAATATAAGAGGGAAATTTGTCATGGATTTTTATATGGTGGGTAAATAACAATTTTTATCATTAATCGACGTATATTAAAAATTTGCTACCGTAGTAGAAGTCACAAGCAGAGAATGGTTAGAAGCTAAAAGAGCTATCATGAAAGTATTTAACGAAATGGGAAAATCACAGGAAATCAAACCAGATAAAGATTCAGCATTTATGGTTGTAGCTTTACACAATTGGTTAAATTCAGAAGGAGTACAGATTCAAATAGCAACAAGTAAAATCTCGGTATATCAGACGTGGATAGATTTCATAAATTGGTTAGTGAGAACTTGAGAATTATAGGAAGACATTGAAAATAGGCATACCAAATTTGAATTAATTTTGTACATTCATAATCATAAAACAAAACATAATGCTACAAATCAAATGCCAGCCAACATATTCATGTATGCAGGAACACCTGAATATGAAACGCAAGAAAAGAAAATAAATAGAATTGAAAAATTAAATGAAAAACGTCATGATAATGAAATATATTCAAAATAAAGACAAACTAGACAAACTTGCGTCAAGAGTTGCGGCTTGCAGCGAAAGCAGCACATGCACGACCGAACTGTTCGTCAGCAGACTACTTGAGCATTTACTTGCCATATTTTTTCGCGCAGACGACTTACGAGAGCTCGTGGTCCAGCGTGACAATTCGTAACGTGCAGGTATGACACATAGGATCTGACGAACTGTGAGCTTTCAGACCGCAACAACGGGAATTTGACTTCGTACGGAATAGGAGCATTTAATAACCGACCCCCAACTCGTAGTCCGAGGAACACCAATCTAATATATTTTCCTGAAAAAAAGGGTTTAGCTACCGGCTTATTTTTTCGAATTTTACTTATGTCGTCCCTGAATTCGTGAAACTGGATAACTTCGACAATTTTATCAAAAGCGAAATCCAGTTCTCTTGGCGAAATACTTTTTTCAAAGGGCTTCGACACCTTTCTGCACCTTTGAATAAAACGAAAAACCCACACGTAAACTCTCAGAAGCTTCATGTGCGACGAAAAGGACTCTATTTTCTGAAGCACATAATTTGGCTCTGGGCTGACTACCAGAGCTAGTGCCGATTTGCGTATCTCCATCGACATTACATCAGCCGGCAGTTTGAAATGTTTATTTACAGGCCAATTATTTTCTGAGTCTAGCAAGAACGAGGGCCCACCGAACCAAATGGACGTTGTAAGCTTCTCTACGTTACATCCTCGGAACACTATATCTGCTGGGTTGACTTTCGGGGGAACGTGTCTTCAAATTGCTTTCTCCGACCACTCCTGAACTTCTGCAACCCGGTTCGAAACAAAAACCGACAACGGCGCGGGATGGGTTTTGATCCAGTGTAAAGTGATCTCGAAGTCTGTCCACAGGACAACATTCTCAATGGGACACTTTAGCAATGAGCTGCACACAGCTCAAGGCCAGGCAAAGTTTTCGTCTTGAGGGGAGCTTCTTTCGGTTCGGCGGTCAGGAAAAGTTTTCGTCTTGAGGGGAGCTACTTTCGATTTGGCGGTCAATAAAGACACTTTCAAACCTTCAGCAGTTTGAGTACGAACGTAGATGCACCCTCCATATGCTCGCCCTACTAAAATTTGTATATAAAACATCAGTTTTCATTTTACTATTAAATTCTTAAACTAAAATAGATGTCAATTCAAGAAGGTTCGTGGTAGTAGACCTTCGCTTAACAAAACCATGTTGATAAGGTGATATTAGTGAGGGACACAAATGTTGCAAATGAGAAGTAATAATGCGCTCAAATGCCTAAAGTATTGCAGACAATTTAGAAATACATCTATAATTTTGAACATCCGACTTTCCTCCCTGTACGATTTTCGCCATAAAGAAACCACACACTGCATATATTGCAATATTTTGCTGCTTTGCGACTAAAGCAGTCCTTTGGAATTAGTAAGTGATCTTACTACAGAGGCATTTTTGGCAGCGATACGTCGTTTTATAAGTCGACGAGGAAAATGTCAAACTTTGCATTGCGACAATGCGACTAATTTTGTTGGAGCAAGAAATAAGCTTCAAGAGCTGGAAGATGCAATATTTTCCGAAAAGGCAAAACAATGCATTGTGGAAAGCTGTATTGATAAAGGAGTCAGTTTTAAGTTTATTCCACCAAGAGCTCCGCATTTTGGAGGATTGTGGGAAGCTGCTGTAAAATGAGCTAAGCATTTGCTGTTAAAAAATGTCATCACAGCTAATCTAACTTATGAGGAGTTAGAAACTGTTATAGTCGAGATTGAAGCAATTTTAAACTCTCGACCTTTGGTTCCCATGTCAACTGATCCAAATGATTTGACAGCAATTACTCCAGGTCACTTTCTTTTTTCGATTGTTCCTATAGGAGCTATATGCTATAGTCGTCCGATCCGGCTCGTTCCGACTTATATACTACCTGCAATAGAAAGACAACTTTTGGGAAAGTTGCATGCAGATAGCTTTAAAACTGAGAGACTAGTTTGCGTAGAAACGGACGGACGGACGGACAGACGGACAGACTGACAGACGGACATCGCTAGATCGACTCGCCTAGTGATGCTGATCAAGAATATATATTCTTTATAGGGTCGAAGATGTCTCCTTCACTGCGTTGCAAACTTCTGACTGAAATTATAATACCCTCTGCAAGGGTATAACAATGATTTTCTCCATAAGATTAACAACTATAATTCCACTAGCAATCAGTCAGAGTATCGAAATAAATCCCAATAAGGCCCAAAACAGATATCTTTTATTTAAAACAGGATCAATAGATATTCCCATTAATAATGAATATCATTATCTAAGTTTAAACATAACAAAAACTGAAACAACCTTCGAAAGTCTTTTGAAAGAAACTAATGAATTTTGTGACATAATACAAATCCGATATCTAGTAGAAATACTTAAAAGAGAAATCAATGGAATTACTTTAGCAAAACGCAGTAAGTGAGGCTTATTCAATATTATAGGATCAGTTTATAAATACCTATTCGTGACATTAGACCAAAATGATAAAGATGAGATGGAAGAAAAAATGAATACCTTAGTAGACACTAGTATTCATAACACCGATATAAACATGGCTATCGATGTTATGTATAATGGAATTGAGGTAATCAATAAATTAAAGGCAAACGGAGAAAGGGAACAACAAGTCAGCGTTTTAATTATTAATTTACAACACTTTACAGAATATGTAGAAGATATTGAATTAGGAATGCAGCTGACAAGATTGATTTAAATAAGTAAAACATGAGTATTTGAAGAACGTGAACCCTGAGAAATTGTTGAAAATCAAAACCTCCACTTGGCTTAAAACAGACACAAATGAAATTTTGATTCTTTCCCATATTCCTTCAGAGATAGTTAAAGCTCCCGTTTTTGAAATTATTCCTTATCCCGATGAAAATTATAATATTTTAATAGAAAATATATTCGAAAAATGTTTCTTATATGACAATAAAGTATTTAATAAAGAAACAGAAGAAATGTTATTTGACGAATGTATAAATGGAATAATTAAGCAAGAAAATACTGAATGCAATCATACCAAAACATATAAAAATTTCCAAATTAATTATGCCAAATATTTTATTGACCTGGAATATCCTTAAAACATTATTTAATCAAAATTGTATTAATAAAGAAATTTCTATAGTTGGAAGTAACCTTCTTAAAATCCTTAATTGTTCAGTACAATTAGAAGAGCTCACTATTTTAAATACAATGTTAAATTACACACAGAGCATTTACGTAAATAATAAAGTACCAAAGTTAGAACCATTGTCTTATATTCAAACAAAAGAAATTATAGAATCACACACAAAGTATAATAACAAAGTATTAACAACTTTTGTAATCAATATTATAAGCATTTTATTGTACTTATTGCATAAATTTAAGAGCATACCAAGAAAACTTATTGTAAAATATGTAAAATCAAAGGAAGAAACATAAAAAGTACAGAAATTGTAAACGATCTACCAAACCAAATTAACATAGTACAAAATGTATTGTTATATCCAACCCTATCCATCTGAGGACAGGTCATATTCAAAAAATGGGGGAGTGACATATCCATAATTCCACACAACTCTTATGCACATGTCCACACGCCCACACAATCAGCCAATATCTAATTGAAAATGTACCCAAGCCTTAGACTAAACATCCAGAACGAATCAAATTACGTTATCAGTTCGTTCCCACACTTTGGACCCTCAATGGAGAATTACCATGCGAGTGAATCCCAAGATTCTAGACTAAAGTTTTTTTTATGTTAAACTTATGGTTCGGAAACTAATTATATATATCTCCTCTAGTTATTACATCAATTCGTCCTGGTTTATTAAAGTCCGAGTCAGCTTTTAAAACATTTTGTTTATTTAACAATTACGGCGGTCTACCTGGCTTGTGTGGTCTTAACCCACGTACCAAATCGTTGGCATTACTACACGGCCAAATTCCTTCACAAGTTCTTCTTTAAGCCTGCCACTTTTGACAGTTCAAAGTATATAATTCTTTTAGCTCCCAATCTCTCTACAAATGTTTTATAATAAAAAGATTGTTCGAATCGTCGATTCTTACCTCCTGAAACAATCCACCCAAAATCGTTTTTTTGACCAAGGAAGCCATCTAGCTCAACAACTCCATTCTGCAGAATGTGACAATATAAATCTGTCAGAATAATCAGATTCATTCAGATTCATCATACACTCCCCGGCTCTTTAAAGTCGGGGTCAGCTTAATTATAATTCTTCCATCTTGACTTGTCAACATTTACTGTGTTGACTGGAAGTATCCCCATTAACTTTTTAATTTTTAAAACTTTCTGGGAATTTTTACTTTTTATTGAAAGCTTTACTTTCTGCCTTGATATGCATTTCCCTGTGGAAGACACTCTGTTTGGGATCGAACCTTTGCTTATCTTAAAATATGCGCAGATATTTCCGAAATAAATGCCCTCTGTAAACCAGTATCAACTAATGCTTTTAATGTTTTAAAACCTCTATTTGAGGATTTAATCTGATCTGAATAGTTTCAGTTACAGTGAAGAGCCTTAGTATCAAGTTAATTCTTAGGTATTGTCATCAGGTCGGTTTGCAATAAGGCTGCCGTTTAAATCCGATCGGCGGTTTTTGTCGCTTGAAAGATGGTTGTCTCTAGACCTTGAGTTGAAAAAATGTACTTAGAATCTCTTTAGGTCATATGTCTTCCACAGATAACAAAATTCCTTCCACTCCGCACTATGCCATCCCTCATCAATTTGTTCTTAAATCCCAGAGTACGTTGACGAAACTGATAGTCTTGTCTTATTTAGTCCTATAGTAATTAAAGGAAAGATCCTATTGCAGGAATCTTGGCCTAAGAAGTTGGATTGAAATGAATCAATATCGATGCACTTGGAAATAGAATGGAATATGTTGAAAAATACACAATACCAATTGGATGCGATATCTATTCGTCGGTTTGTGTACACCGATCCGACATCACCGGTTCAATTACATGACTTTGCACACGCATCCATGAGAGCTTAAGGCCTCCACGCTGGTGAGGAGAATTCCGAACTCCTCCGCAGTCAATAGGTCTTGGCCTACCGTCCGAAGGAACAGGTGCTTTGCAGACTTCACACTTGCCTCCCATAGTCCGCGGAAGTGCGGTGCTCTTGGCGGTATGAAAGCAAACTCGCATCCTTTTTTTGATGGGAATGTTTCGAAACCACCCCACTGCTCTTCCAGACGGGCTCGGAACTCTCTCATGTGCCGATCTGCGCCAACAAAGTTGGTGGCGTTGTCGCACCACACATTCTCGAAGTTTATCTGCTGGCAAGTTCCCCATAACTTGCGTCAAGAGTTGCGACTTGCAGCGAAAGCAGCACATGCACGACCGAACTGTTCGTCAGCAGACTACTTGAGCATTAACTTGCCATATTTTTTCGCGCAGACGACTTACGAGAGCTCGTGGTCAATTCGTAACGTGCAGGTATGACACATAGGATCTGACGAACTGTGAGCTTTCAGACCGCAACAACGGGAATTTGACTTCGTACGGAATAGGAGCATTCAATAAGTTGTTTTCCTGAAGAAAAGGGTTTATCTTTTGAATATTCGTTGCTACCGGTATATTTTTCCGAATTTTACTTATGTCGTCCCTGAATTCGTGAAATTGGATAAATTCGACAATTTTCTCAAAAGCGATATCCAGTTCTCTTGGCGAAATACTTTTTTCAAAGTACTTTTCTGCACCTTTGAATAAAACGAAAAACCAAAACGAACACTCTCAGAAGCTTTAGGTACGACGAAAAGTACCTATTTTCTGAAGCAAAAAAATTGGCTCTGTGCTAACTACGAGAGCTATTGCCGATTTGGGTAGCTCCATCGACATTATATCCGCCGGCAGTTCAGAATATTTATTTACAGCCCAATTATTTTCTGAGTCTAGCGAGAACGAGGGCCTGCCGAACCAAATGGACGTTGTAAGCTCCTCTACGTCACATCCTCGGGACAGTGTAAAGTGATCTCGGAGTCTGTCCACAGGAATACATTCTCAATGGGACAATTGAAAGTAATCTTTAACCGGTAACCAAACCACGCCAAGGGTCTTAGTTACGACTGAGTCTGCCATAAGTGGCATTACAACGCTATCAGATGCGGATAACTCTGGGCACAGCCCGCCTCTTGCAAGACCTGAAAAACTTCGCCTCGAAGACTTTGCAGGTCATCAACGCATCCGGCGCCAGTCAACAAATCGTCAACATTAAAATCATTCTGAATATCCTTTAAGGCTTTTGGATGAGTTGCCGCATTAAACACCAAATCGCCAAATTGGGTGCTGGCGAAGTTCGATATGTAACGGTGTTTAACTTAAAGGTTTTCAGGGACTCGGAAGGATCTCATCTTCATACTATGAGCTGGTAGTTTCGGTCAGCTTCGTCCAGCATCACTTGGCGATACATATTTTTGACGTCGACCGCAAGGGCAAACTTATGCAATCTAAATCGAAGCAGAGTCGAGTACAGCTCCTCTTGAATAGTTGGGCCTACCATCAAGATGTCATTCAACGTTACCTGCGTGGAAGTACTGCTCGATGCATCGAAAACTACTCTCAACTTAGTTGAAGTACTTCGCGGCTAGCGGCTTTTCCTCGTCAAATGCTAACGGAGAATGATACACTGACCGATAACTATGGGCAACGAATATATAAGTCTGACGCCGAAATGCGCGCAAAAATTATGAAAAGCACGGGAAAATTGGAAAAGAGCGGTAAAATTCTGAAAAGCGGGAAAATGTTCAGACAAACTGCGACGAAAGTTATTGCCGCTAATTTTTGAGAGCTACACTTTTCACAATTTGCCCTTTTTTCCAGCTATTCTATTTATACCCTAAATTGGTGCTCACTACGACGAAAGTTTGGGGAATTAAGTTCGCACTAATTGGGTATTTTATTTGCTTGTTTATGGGCCAAAGCGATTCACATATAATTTGAAATATATTATGTTTATTGCAGAATTTTGGTTGTTAGTACATGCAAACTTGTATTTCTTGGTTAGAATGCTCACTATCTACCGATTTTTACACGAATGCGAAAAGTTGAAAGATGGGCCAAAACACAATTGACAATTGGCCAACTCGACAATTGCAACTTCCTTTTTTACATCCATGTTCCAGCGGCAGCAACAAATAAAACAATTAAAGTTGCAGCGGCGGAAGAAACTTTTTGGGCAACAACCAAAGGAACGGCAGAGAAATTTGCAGCGACGAAATTAATTTCGGAATTTAATTTTTTAGCCGAACCGACACAAATTTGCTCTTGTGTGTTTGTTGGTAATTGTTATAGTTTTTCACCGAAAAAAAATTGGTAAACAAATCGTGAACTCTACTGCGATTACGTCGGGATCACCATGAAATAATACTATTTTGTATTAACAAACGCGAAACTTGTGTGACTGCATTAGGATTCGGTATAATATATTTGCGAAAACTTGTGTAAAACTTGTGCGAAAATGCGACGACGAGAGGGAGCTACGATCAAATTCAAATGATCACTAGCTTTAATATTCCAGTAATTTCTCTTAGAACCTAACTTTGTGACGCTCAGGAGCGCACAAAGTAAATATAATATAATAACATAATCAGTAGCTATAGATAGTCGTTAAGTAGGCAAGATTCCGAAATAATTATAAGTTCAATACCGTAAAAAGGCAAGAAGCCGAAATAAATTTAAGTTAAACGGAAATATTCAAATTTAAATATCCGGGCGGGCGCGCCAAACAAAGGAAACGGTCACACTGACCAATAGCCACCACAAGCCACACGCGGTATGGCCATGGCTATAGGATTATGAAACTACAGTCACACTGGCGAGGGCCGGGAGGATATAAAAAGGGCGCCGGTGGCCCATACAGATCACTCGGCGGCCGACGGCGATCGGAGAAGGTAAGGCTTACACTTTGGAGTAGGCAAACTTCTCCGGGAGTTAACTGCGGAGTCTTTTTCGGGATAGGGTCTAGTACCCCGTTCACCCAATACATTGTAGTTAGTTGTTTCCCCCCTTCCCAGCAGCACACCAGCGGAGGAACTCAACACAATGGCGAACCAGATCGACATACGGGTCAAACAACCCAACACCCCACCACGGCGGGAATCAGAAACTCCAGACATACCGGACAGAAAGGAACAAAAGGTAGAAGTGGAAATCCTAGACCAAGTAAGGAGTTGGGGGATCCGCTACCAAGGAGCAACCAATCCCTTGGAATTCATCAGCAAGGCTACGGCATACACAAAGATGCCCTGATCCAGACGATGCCATTCATCCTAGAAGGAGTAGCAGTGGACTGGTGGAACACCGCACCGAGCCAGATAAGGACATGGGAGGACCTCAGGGAGGAACTGTTAGAATACTTTTTGCCACCAAGATATCAGGAACAGTTGGAAACACAAATCACTCAACTACGGCAGCGAGAAACAGAGTTAACAAGGGAATACGCAATGAACCTGAGGAAACTAATGAGATGTACAGAGTATTCAGAAGAGACAAAGCTGGACCGGAAATACAGAAACTGCAGAAGTAAAATAAAGCTCTACACGAGACGGTCGGGATTTAAAACATTAACAGAATTCCTGAAGTTGGCTGAAGAAGTGGAAGAAATAGAAACTATGGAAGGAACCAACAGACCAATAACAACAGGAAACCAGAATTTGACGTCGGAAATCTGCATAAGATGCGGAGGAACAGGGCACGCCGCAAGAACCTGCACAAACCCCCCAAGACTGTTTTGCTGGGTATGCGGCAGAAATGGAACAAGAACAGCGGAATGTTGCCGAGCTGGAGCGGGAAACGCCAGAGGCCTGAGCAGATAACGCTGGCAGCTCAGGACCAAAAACAAATACCAGCGACAGGTGAACAATTAAGTTGTGACGGATTCCAAATATTGGCCACGGTAAAAATCGGACCAGTAAAAGCAAAAGGAACAGTGGACACAGGAGCTTCACGGAGTGCGATCAGCAAGAGAAGATACAACGAATTGAGAAAATATGGAAAATGGAGGAAGGGAAGGACAGAAATAACATTAGCGAACGGATCAAAGCAAAGATCGGATGGAGATTTTACAACCAACATACAGTTCGCAGGAGAAGAATTCGAGTTGGACTTCCTCATCTTAAATCAGGTAACAGGAGGAATATTATTAGGAATAGACTTTCTGGTCAAAACGCGTACAAGAATCCAATGCGGCAACCTGGAATTAGATATCACCGAGGCAGAGACAACACAAGGAGAAATAGAACCCGGGCAGAGCACAGACGATACGGAGCCGACGTAGGAGGAAATCAGCAAATTTCTGGAACAACAAAGAAAACAACAACAGGAACAAATTCGACATTACAAAGAAGAAGTTCCGGAAGAGCAGTCACAACCAGAGGGGCAACAGACAGCCCGACCGCCAGCAAGAACGGCCGTGGCGACCGCTAGAGGCGAACGGATCCGGATCGCCCATGTTCCTCGCAGCCCCCTTGAGGCAGTGGCCGACAGGAGTGTCCAGGAGCAACACGGAGATCGGGCAAGGACACCGTCGCCAGACCGGGACATCCTGGAGCTACACCCGAAGGACACGGAGGCGCAAGCGGCGGATGCACAGGCAGAGGAAGCGACATCAAGCCATGAGACTGAGGCACGCCCAGACGCACAGGCACCACAAGTGGAGTGGTTCACGAACGAGATGGGGTGGATCGTACCCAGAGATGCAACGATGTCAGCCAGGGCGGTCAACGAAATTAAAGAGAGATGGAACAGAAGGAGAAAGGGAAAGCAGCAGAGTATATTAGTAAAGGACGACCGGAAGACGTGGAAGGTCATCTTTGGAAGGGGAAGACGTATCACTATAAGACACTTCGTGCCTTCTCAAGAGGGGGGGAGGTGTGACGCTCAGGAGCGCACTAAGTAAATATAATATAATAACATAATCAGTAGCTATAGATAGTCGTTAAGTAGGCAAGAAGCCGAAATAATTATAAGTTCAATACCGTAAAAAGGCAAGAAGCCGAAATAAACTAAAGTTAAACGGAAATATTCAAATTTAAATACCCGGGCGGGCGCGCCAAACAAAGGAAACGGTCACACTGACCAATAGCCACCACAAGCCACACGCGGTATGGCCATGGCTATAGGATTATGAAACTACAGTCACACTGGCGAGGGCCGGGAGGATATAAAAAGGGCGCCGGTGGCCCATACAGATCACTCGGCGGTCGACGGCGATCGGAGAAGGTAAGGCTTACTCTTTGGAGTAAGCAAACTTCTCCGGGAGTTAACTGCGGAGTCTTTTTCGGGATAGGGTCTAGTACCCCGTCCACCCAATACATTGTAGTTAGTTGTTTCCCCCCTTCTCCCCCCCGGGACGACGACGGCCAACGACGACGCCGAACGACGACACGGAAGAAGACCCCAGCAACCTACGGGCGGACGAGCCCCTGCAGCACGAACTATATATATATATATCCTATGTAACAAATAATTCTTAATAAACGCATACCGATTCGGTTTCACTGAACCCGCTTACGTGTCATACTCTGGGAACCGAGTCGACCTCTTATAGCAACCACTCCTGACATAAATAAATGTTGGAACGAACACCTGGACACCGTTGAGCTACCTCAGCAAAGCAGGATCGTTACAACTTATGCTAAGGTGGCGAGAGACGAGGCGAATTCGAAAGAGCGAAAGGACGAAAGCTTTATTTGCTCCCGTTCTCGCCATACAACTAGTGACTTCAAATAAAAGCGCAAAGTGCGCAAACAAGCTCTGTCACTTTGTCAATCGATCAAAGGACTTGTGCGTGGGTCAAAATATAGCTCTCCCGCTCAGGAAAAACAGATGCGGTCTCTGCGTAGGCCATAGATATGAATAGAATACGAATCACATCAATGTTAATTTCTAAGAATCATTTTGAAATAAAAACAGTTTGAAATTATAACTCGGCAAATTAAGACGTGTCAATATTTTTATTATATTATATATATATATTACTGCGTTTGGAGACTATTCCCGATAAATGTGTCCGCGAGCCGTCCCTTTGGTTGCGACCTTGGCTTCGCATATAAATGCTTTTCGTAGTGCTTTCTCATATCAGATCATATCATTTACATTTCTTACTTTGTACATTATATCCAAGGATCCAACTGCTGCCATTCCTTGTAAATGAATTGGCTCACCTTAACTGTCTGTGGCCAGAACTCACCACTGAAGACAGTCTGATAAAATTAACCCACTCTGCTGCTGAGCGTTGTATCCTCAATTGATTTCGCCTTTAGGAGCAATTCTATTTGGCTTGCTTTGCTGGGTGTTGAAAATCATGGTCATTCATCCGCCCCTAGGAAGCTCCATTTCTTACTGAGCTTCCTGGGGCATCGACCAGCAACGCCAACACCAACTACTATTACTAGCTGACACCGCTACTCATGGGTTTTATTTACATCGAACATTAACTGGCGCAGTCAGCAGTGGCCGCAAAAGCTTACAGAAAATAAGTAAACAGCGACCCCGGGAAATACAAGTGACAAACAACGGAAATACAAATAAAAAATTAGTGCAGTTTTCTAACCCAATCACAAAACAAATTTTAAATCACAAAAACGTATTAAAAAACTATTTCTTGACGCAGAAATTACAATAAATGCTAAATAACACCAAAATATAATTATATATAATAAAATTATTATTATTATTATTATTATTAAAAAAAAAAGCAGTGATTCAGACTAAAAAAAAACAAAAATAATATATTAAGGTATTAATATCTGGAAATGCAAGGAGAACACGTGCTTCCCTAAAATAAGCAACAATACAAAAACACAACAAAAAAAATTCAGCAAGACACCAAAAAACATAAAAAACATCGATCCGGGAGATCAGCAAAGAAAATCAAACAAAAATTATGTACCTCTTACTCTGGGCAACGTAAGCAACGCATGCATAAAAACTTAAATTCAAATTTTAACACTGACTGGCTAGAAGAATAAAAAAAATAAAAACAGTTTACACTCACAGAAAAATATTTTATTATCACGAAAATTTTTATAAAATCAAAAATTCGATAAAATCCTATGTCCAAATTTAGATTCCTACCTTATAGGAAAGGAACAGACAGGCAAGTAAGTAAAAAAACATAACGAGGAAGAATTAACAATGGCAAACCCAAACTTAAATATGCCCCCAGAACCCCAACAAAAACCCCTCTCTACCTCCCTTGATAAACTTGTTCAACCAAATGAAAATCCCAGAACCAAACCAACTCGTTATCCGAATCGACTCCCATATCCACAATAGGGATTTTAAGACAAGGTAGACAGACGTTTAAAGAATTTCATAAGCAAATCATGGAATGACAATCAAAACTACATGGCTTCCTCGCTTTAAAAAAAACTGACCTTAGTGCGTCAGTATACAAAAGGAGTTTTTTAGTCAAATATGCCTGGATAACTTCTTAACAGGCTTTAACGATCCCAAAGGATCAATTGTAAATTCCAGAACTTAGGCGAAGCCTTCATGACTTGCAAAAGAGAACATGATTTAGGTGGCACAACCAGGAAAGATAAAGGTGTAAGACACCTAAAGTACGATCTGAGACTACTTATGGTTACCAAAATAATCATGCACAAAGATACAACCCTTTTAATAATCGATACCGTAGTAAATTTTTGTGTTCTTGAACACAGCGCAGCAAAAAATGTTTTTGTTCTTCTTCGATCGAGATAAGTCCGTTAAGATCCTATACTAATTTAGCTGCCCTTTAAGCAGTGTCATTTACCACCTTTAAATTACTAATTCTTTTTTTAGCTTAAAAAAAAGCATCATTTTTATTCCAAAAAGAAACATTTTCTTAAAGAAAGCTGTCGTCGATCTGCAGTCGAGACAGAAATTGTTTGCATTTATGAAATCAAGGCACAGTTTAATGTCATTTGAATCGATTTTTTTTTTAATTATGTCTGAACTTTTTAAAGAGCGGAAAATCAATCTTTATCTTGGCTTCAAAATCAGCTTTCAGGACCAACTTATAAGCATGATGACGACGATCGAAAGCAAAATTTCTCTTTCTAAGGTCTGTTCCAAAATAGCACAAGCTCCATTGAATCGACCATTATTCGATGCAATTCATTATTTGTACTTTATTGCGTAGGTTCCAGTCAAACAATGTAGTTGAGATTCTTTGACCTGATCTTTTCCAGAAGAACTCTCAAGTTTTGGTACTGCAAGAACCTGTTCTCTACAATAAAATGAAGCAATGATTGGCAAGCGATCTTCTTTTTAACATCGAACATTTAAACCGGGTAATAGTTTCATCCCAATGGATTGTGACAATGTGAGGTAAATTGTTTTGAAATTCTGTTTTAACTGCTTCTGCGCTTGATTTTCAAGTCTTAGTACAAATTTGCTGAATCGATGATTTGTTGATAGGAAAATCCTTGCTGCTCATATCAAGCGCTTCTACTACCGCCTGAAGAATGTATACGGAGTCTATTATACTCAACTGGCATCGATCTAAAGCTTCGACAAGTTTAGGTGTGATGAGATTCTTTCCATCTCTTTTTATACCCTTGCAGAGGGTATTATAATTTCAGTCAGAAGTTTGCAACGAAGTGAAGGAGACATCTCCAACCCTATAAAGTATATATATTCTTGATCAGGATCACTAGCAGAGTCGATCTAGCCATGTCCGTCTGTCCGTCCGTCTGTCCGTTAGTCTGTCCGTCTGTCTGTCCGTCAGTCTGTTCGTCCGTCTGTCCGTTCGTCTGTCCGTCCGTTTCTACGCAAACTAGTCTCTCAGTTTTATAGCTATCTGCGTGAAACTTTCCCAAAAGTCTTGCTTTCGCAGGTAGTATATAAGTCGGAACGAGCTGTTTTTTAATTTTAATTTAGTTCTTCGACATATAGGAATGGTTAAATATTTCAGAATTACGGTTTAAATTTTATCAAAATCGGACGACTATATCATATAGCTCCCATAGGAACAATCGGAAAAAAATACAAAAAAAATGTTAACTTTGCTGCTTTTTAATATTTTTTTAAGTTCTTCGACATATAGTAATGGTTAAATATTTTAGAATTACGGTTTAAATTTTATCAAAATCGGACGACTATATCATATAGCTGCCATCATCATAGCTTCAATGTTTTTAGACATATACGCAAGTAAATCATAATTTTGATGTTTTCAAAAATGTATTATTTGTTAATCGGCTCGATGTCAGGATGTTGAAAAAATAACACAACTTTTTAATTTTGGTTATTTGTCAATATATTTCGGATGCTCTTCGGCAACCGTCTTCAGGATAACTATAAAATAATAGCAACGATTTTAATATTCTTAACAAACAGAAAACAATTTACATTTGACATACATTTAATTTTCTAGTAAATGTCTATATATAATGAGCGCTATTGTCAGTGTCCGTTTTTATGATATGTAGCATTTCTATGGTCCTTTTAATTGTGTGTAAAAATTGTTTTCATATTTGAAATATCTGTTTTCTTGAAAACAACATTTTATTAAGTCCATAAATATTGCTTGCGGTATTTTACTCTGTTTTTGTATTATTGTCCATTTGCTTTTAATTGTATCCAGGGCTAGATCTGTTGGTATGCTCGGAAATAATGAAATTACGTCAAATGAAATAAATCTTTCATCGTCGCCAATATATGTGTTGTTGATTTTGTCTTTGAATTCTTCTGAATTTTTGATGTTATATTTGGAGTCTATTGTTATGTTTTTTAATATGTCAATTATGTATTTGCATAGTGCATAGGATGTTGATCCGATGGAGGAGCAGATTGGTCGTAGAGGGGTTCCTTCTTTATGAATTTTGGGTAGTCCATATATTCGTGCTGGTAATGCTGTGGTGGTTGTCAACTTATTTCTTTCGATCCTTGAGATAAGTTTCATTTTTGATATTTTGTCCACTATTTCGTTATTTTTTGTTTGTAGTCTAGAGGTGGGGTCTTTCCTTAATGTCCTGTATGTGTTCATATCCTTTAATATATCCTTCATTTTTAGTTGTAGTCATCTTTGTTCATAGCTACCGTTTTGTTACCTTTGTCTGGTTCACCATAGAAATGCTACATATCATAAAAACACCAGTTTTGTAGTTCATCCGTGTGTATGTATACGGATAAACTACAAAACGGACACTGACAATTGCGCTCATTTATATAGACATTTACTAGGGAAGAAAAAAATTAGTTAACAGCTTCACGTCACCGGACGCAGACGTGTAAATTAAATGTATGTCAAATATAAATTGTTTTCTGTTTGTTAAGAATATAAAAATCGTTGTTATTATTTTATAGTTGTCCTGAAGACGGTTGCCGAAGAGCATCCGAAATATATCGACAAATAACCAAAATTAAAAAATTGTGTTATTTTTTCAACATCCTGACATCGAGCCGATTAACAAATAATATACTTTGGAAAGGTCGCATTTACAGAGGGAAATGAGGGAACGAACGTATCGAAAGCTGAATAAAGTATACCATAAAAATGTTCTACAGTGTGTAAGAGATCATCGTTTGAATTCATAAAAAACCAATCGAGTTCCAATATTTGCCTATACATTTCTGTGAATTCAGCTCTACGAAGACAGCGATAAGATGCTGGTTCGATTTCGGGACATGACAGTAATGGAGCTGAAGCTTCTAAAGTAACCTCAAGTGTAGAATGGTAGGCGTCTTCAGGATTTGAGAGAGGGCTTAAAAAAGTTTCACTTTTCTGGAGCAGTTCAATAATAAGATGATCGTTATAGCCGAGCTGATATACAAACGAAATAATCGTGAAGCTTAATCCGAACTGCAACGAAATCTTATATGCTGTCCGTACCAAATATCGGAATGCTTTCAGAGACAAAATCGGACTTGACGGCAATAAGAGCACCACCGCATTGTGCGGTGTCCCAGTCAGACACAGAGGAATAAGGCCACGTTTCGGTAAAAGCAATAACATTGGCATCGAAGGAGACACTGTTGACACTTTGCCCAATAAGCTTCGAACATTCTGGTAGTGTAGGGAAAAAAAGTTATTTAGTTTTTTGGTACTTTGGAAGTCTATTTTTAAAGGAAGATATTTTACGTCTTAAAACATATAAACAGTAGACTTTATGTGACAGTGACAGTTGACCGAATATAACACTGTAACACATTATGAAGAGAAAAACTTGTAAATGAAGGCGTAACCCAATAAAAAGTCGTTACGTTTCATTTTAGGCAACTCCGATTTAAGAGATTAAATTAACACCACCTTTGAAAACAATCAAATTGCCAATTGCTTAAACTTGAACTTCAAGACGATCAGTTCGGCTCGAGAAACATTCAGTTTGCTGCTCAGGTAGTTTTTGACGTCATCTTCAAATAAGCTTTTTAGTGCAACGCCCGAAAAGGGCTTAGGTTCGAGATGAGCGACTCCAGATAAGGTTGACTGCGGTGGTCCCGCGTTCGTATTAGAAAGCGTCAAAATATGCCAGAATCAACTGCAGCCGCACACGACGTAGATTCCTGGTCATTGTAGACGAGTTGCGGATCAGAAGGTGCGAGTCGATCGGGCGGTCCAGAATAGTCAGCGGCGGGAGAAGGCCCATAGCAAACGTCGGCCGACAGCAATATCAGTAGAGGTCATCCTGGTAGAAAGGCTTTTAAAGTTTGATTCAAACTTTTCAAACCGAGTGTTCGCGACGAAACGATGAGCAAGCAAATACACAAACAACAAAACCCAAGTGTAGAAGTTTGCGGTAAACTCAAGAACAGTCTAGAGCAACAAAGCAAACACGCAAAACGTTTTCAGATAACGTAACTATGCAAATTACGTGTAAGTCACTGTGTTTTTGCGATCAAAACTATTCGTTATGATCACCGAAAAGAATTCAAAATGAGCAAATTCGGCTTTGATCGATGTAGTTTACAAGGGTAATATGTGATCAAATGGAGGAGCGATAAAAATGCACGTCTGACAACGACAAGGAATCAGTGATAATTGATGAGACTGATATGTTTTGATTTGCGTGACAAAGTGGACACTGCTTGTTAGTGCCAGCTCTATTGCCCCCAGAACCCCAACAATCAGCTGGTAGCCTCACAAAAACCCCTCTCTACTTCCCTTGATAAACTTGTTCAACCAAATGAGAATCCCAGAACCAAATACACAATTCAGACATTCCCGGGAAGTGCCGATATACTTGCCCATTTCATAACTGATGTGTACTCCTTCTTTTGCGAGGGACTGAGGTGTAAGCGGACAAGGTGCTTAAAATGTATGACACCCCATTAATTTGGGATGAAATAAAAAATAATCTAGCACAGTACTTCTGCAAACGTTATCCGAATCGACTCTCATATCCACAATAGGGATTTTAAGACAAGGTAGACTGACGTTTAAAGAATTTCATAAGCAAATTATGGAATTTTAATCAAAACTACATGGGTTTAGGAGTTATGTCTGGATAACTTCTTAACATGCCTTAACGATGTCAAAGGATCAATTGTAAGGGCTATAAGCGAAGGCGAAGGCTTCATTGCTTGCAATAGAGAACATGATATTAGGAAAAAAAACGGGGAAGATAGGTGGCACAATCAGGATAGACAAAGGTGGAATACACCTAAAGTTGGATCTAACACTACTTATGGTTACCAAAATAATCATAAACAAAGGTACAACCCCCTTAATAATTGATACCATAGTAACCGCTTTGAAAATAATAAGGAATATAGTAGGAATTATCAAAAACGTTCAGTCATCATTTAATCGTAATACAGTCCAAAATAATCCTCCAGCAACATAAATAAAATCGACCCCGAGTTCCAGGGCCTTAAAGCCCTACAGAGCATAAACTGAACCCAGTTTCTGGCGCCATCTACGAGCAGGTGGCGGTATCAGTTCGTGGCAAATGTGGCGGGTCAACAGGGCTAAGTGTCAAGCACTGATCTGGAGAGAGCATTTCTATTCTTTCGCTGTTAAGGGGCTTGCCGCCATAATTGGGCGGCATCAGCGTTCTTTTCCTTTTGAGCCTTCCACCAGAGAGGTTGTTACCACAGTGAAAAGTTTTATTTATGGTGCAAGAAATATTCGATCGGAAGGAAGAGAGGCGGTGTATAGCACACAGCCAATAATTCAAAGTGCAGATAAAGGCAACGAAACTAGGTGAGTTATTGGGGTAAAGGGCAGATAAAGAGATTTTTTTTAGTAGACGCTTGCATGGGGGGGAAAAACAAAGAAAAAAAATGTGATGGCAAAAATATAAGAAATTTATTTGTTCACATTAGACCTGCAGCTTTGCTGTATTTTTTTTTCGCAACACCCGGACGAAGTGGGAACACTCAAGCCGATCGTCGAAATCCACCTACGCCTGGAGTTCTTCGAGGGAGGGGAGCGGAGGAGTTCGACGGAAAGTGCTAAATAAATAAATTTTAATGTTTGTCCTCGGCGGACGATGCCTTGATTAACCAATACCGCAAGGGGCTGTTCCGGGAGTGAAGGGAAGGGGGAACGGCCGATGGAAGGGTGGGCGAAGCCAGCCTCATTAACAGCAGAGGTGGAGATGCGGTAGCAGATCGAGTTAAGTGCCTGGCCTCTCTTGGCCAACTGCAATAGCCCAAAATGTAGGAGTGTGTTCGAAGTAGTTTTTTTTGCTTGTCGCAGCACGCAAATTGAATTTGTTAATAATTAGTTAGGCCGCCTTGATTTCTGAGCAAGAACAACACCCCCAATTGCTGACGAGTCAGAGCCGAGGTAGACATTGCGTGCGCTCAGTGATCAAGCCGAACATCAGGCCGCAAAACAGAAATTTATCAGTGTTCGTTACACACTGAAACTCATGCCGACAACTAAACAGAACTAACAAACATTGACCTCTTTTAAATTGCTTATAGACACAGGGGCAATGGCCTCGATCATACACCCAAAATTTGTGGATACAACTCACACTTTTAAATGTCACCCTATAAAAGATTCAGGATTTTTTGAAAAAAAGGAAAAAATAAACACTAAAGCCAATTTCGCCTGGTTTGAAGAATTTAAAGTTAAAGGTAATTGGGAATTTTTCGCTTTTGAATTTTATAACTTCTTCGATGGACTTATAGGAATGGACAAACTTAAACAGCTAGGTGCCAAAAATCAACCTTTTAAATTTTACTCTGACTACTCCAACTGCAATTCTTCCAATTCTTACTCTGACTACACCAACGCAACTCATCCAATTCTGACTAAAATAGATAGCACCGTCTCAGTTATCATCAGCGAAGGGTTATCAAAGAAAATAATAACAACTTCGGTAGTCCTGGAAAATGGTAACCTTTTTTTGGGACCCAATAATATATCAGAAAACCTACATATTTCTGAAGGTCTATATAAATCAACCAATTATAAAGCAATGATTGAAGTCTGCAATTTTTCAACAAATCTCATTCAACTAATTTCACAAAAAATCTATTCGTTTCAACCCTACTCAGAAAATAACTTTATCGAAGTACTCTCCAATTTAATGAAAATCATTCCAACTCGAAGTATTGTGGGAGTGAGATTGTATTATTCCCCGAATCCTTCACATAAAACCCCAGCATTCGTATAACATGACGCCCTAGACAACGAGAGAAGCAACTAAAACGAAGAAGACGAGTAGATGATCAAAAGACGAATTCCAAGAAGACGAGCGTTCTAAGAAGACGAGCGTTCCAAGAAGACGAGCGTTCCAGGAAGACGAGCAGACGACGATCACTACAACGAGATGTGACGACGAGGAGACGAGCAGAGCAACATATCGAGAGGACGAGAGTTAGTTGAGTAAAGACGTGCTCAAGCGAACGACGTGTGACGACGAAACGACGGTTAAATCAAACACAAAGATTACTTACTATGTTAATTAATATTAATAATCAAACTTTTAAATTATAACTTTCTTAATAAATAAAAACCCCACATTTGGAAGCTCGCCGGGAAATATCCGAGGAAAGCTGAAGGTGAAAGTGAAAAGTGACTTAAGACGACTGTGAAAATAACATTTTTTTTCTAAACTATGGCTTGCCTAAACGATCTGATTTCCAATACGCTGAAAAGTGCATCGAAAGAAAGCATTTGCGCACTTCACAAATTCATATTCGAAGGAGAAGGAGACAGAAACAATCGCAAACGTTTACGTGAATTTGCTGGCTTTCAGTATGACGAAAATGACGCAGTTTATAAATCCAAATGTGTATACATACACGCAAAATTGAAAGACAAAGACTTGATATCAATATGCGCAGTTTTGGGAATTAACTACGACGTAGAAAATTTGCAGCTACACATTTTTCGCAATCTGCAGTTTGGCAAACTTCTCTTTTTCAACGAAGTGGACGATTCAGAGAGCGAGGAAACCGACGAAGAGAAGGAAAATGACGAAGACAGCCAAAATGATGATGAAATTAGAAGTGTTTTTTCAACAGGTGTAGAAATACCTTCTACAGGCGAAAGGAAGAGAAAGTCGAATTCGCAACGTATCAAGGAAGTTGATATGCCGCGATTTGCTCTAAGTTTTCGAGACATAGAAGAGTCAATTAAACATTTTGATGGGAGTGATGAAATTCCAGTTGAGGTATGGATAAGCGACTTTGAAGATCAAGCCTTACTTATGGGTTGGAATGCGCTACAAAAGCTTATCTTTGCCAAAAAGTCACTTAAAGGTATCGCTAAGATGTTTATATTGAGCGAAAAGGGATTAAATTCGTGGAATGCATTAAAGGAGTCTTTGCTAAATGAGTTCAGGTCGCGAGTAAGCAGCAAACAAATACATATGCAACTAGGAGAGAGCAAGCGACGTGCAAACGAAAATGTGCAAGAATACTTTTATCGCATGAAAGATATTGCATCCCGAGGAAATATTGAGGACGAAGCTCTTATTCAATATGTGATCGACGGTATCGACGAACTTTCTTTAAATAAATCAATTCTGTACGGTGCTAAAAACATTAACGAATTCAAGTACAAATTGAAGGACTACCAAACAATTAGTGCAAAATCGAAAGTTCTGGAAGGAAGTGTGAAAGACAAAAACGCTTTTGCAGCAAAAAGTGGTTCAAGAGGTGGCAAAAAGGAAGTCGTTTGCTACAACTGTGGTGAAAAGGGACATATTTCTGGTGGCTGCAGCAACAAAGAAAAAGGAAGAAAGTGTTTCAAGTGCAACAAATTTGGACACATTTCCAAGAATTGTCCACAAAGTGAAAAGGCAGTCGAAGAAAGCAAGCCCAACGCGCGAGTTTTAAGTGAGCACAGTGACATGACGAGCAAAGCAGTTTCAATCCAAAATCAGAATTGCGTGGCGCTGTTTGATACGGGCAGCAAGTTCAACATTTTGCGCGAAGACTTATACAAGCAGTTAGCTTTGCCAAGGTTGAAAGAGTGCAGTGTATATCTAATTGGATTTGGAAAAGATCGCAATGCCAATAAGATCAAGCCGATTGGACAGTGTAAGCAAGCAGTATCGATTGACAACAGTGTTTATGACTTGAACTTCTTCATAGTTCCGTGTGATTGTATGGACACTCGTTTGATAATAGGAGAAGAATTGTGCTTGCAAGCAGAAGTTTCGTTCAGTCCAAGTGGTTTGCGTGTACGAAAGTTGAACAATCTTGACGAAGATGAATTGGAATCCAATTTAATGCAAATCGAAGCAGTGCTTGACAGCGAAGAACTCGATATTAATTAATCAGCCAGTGAGTATGCAAAGAAAGAGGTGCGTGAACTAATAACGAATTACATTCCTAAACCATCGAAGTCAACAAACATTGAAATGAAAATCATTTTAAACGACGAAACCCCAATCTTTTCGCGTCCGCGTAGATTTGCATTCGCTGAAACGAAAATAATTGACGAGCAGATCGAGCAGTGGCTCGGCGTAATCGAAGAGTCCGACTCTGAATTTACAAGCCCGGTAGTGCTTGCTAAGAAAAACGACGGTTCCCAACGACTTTGTGTGGATTTCAGGCGTATCAACAAGGTAATAATAAAAGACCATTTTCCGTTGCCCCTGATTGACGACCAGCTTGATCGCTTACAAGAAGCTATGATGTTCAGCACGATTGACTTGAGGAATGGCTTTTTTCATGTGCCAGTAGCCGATCCCAGCAAGAAGTACACCTCATTCGTGACCCAAAGCGGGCAGTACCAGTTCCTTAAGGTGCCTTTTGGTTTGTCAAACTCACCTGGAGTGTTTCAGAGACACATTAATGCGATTTTCCGAACGCTGACTCGCAGAGGAATCGCTCTCCCTTACGTTGACGATATCATTATACCAGAAAAGGACGAAAAGGAGGCTGTGTCGAACCTCAAAAAAGTTATAGGAACTTGCAGCAACTATGGGCTAGAACTCAACCTAAAGAAATGTCATTTCCTGCAGACCCGTATTCAGTTTTTAGGTCACATCATCGAGAATAAAACAATTTCCCCGACGCCTCAGAAGATCGATGCCGTTTCGAAATTCAAGACTCCACAGAATCTCAAGCAGCTAGAGAGTTTTCTGGGTCTTACCGGATACTTTAGAAAGTTTATCTACAATTATGCTCTTATTTCGAAACCCTTGACTGATCTGACTAAAAATAAAGCAAATTTCGTAATTGGTCCAGAAGAAGAGAACGCGATTGAATCCTTAAAAAAATACTTGACTTCCACCCCTGTTTTGGCAATTTACAACCCGAAGTATGACACCGAGGTACATACTGATGCATCAATCGATGGATTTGGCGCCGTGCTTTTGCAAAAATCACCAGATGACGGCCAATTTCACCCTGTCTACTTCATGAGTAGGAAAACAACGGATGCTCAGCGAAAATATTCAAGCTACGAATAAGAGGTATTTGCGATTATCGAGGCCATAACAAAGTTCAGAGTGTATCTCCTTGGCATTCCATTTAAGATAATCACAGATTGTAATGCATTCGCGAAGACGCTAGACAAGCAAAGCCTGTGCACTAGGGTTGCACGCTGGGTACTTTTGCTCCAAGAGTACGACTACAAAGTTGAACACCGTTCAGGTTCACGTATGAAGCACGTTGATGCCCTTTTTAGGTACCCAATAATGACGATCGTTGTAGACTCCATTGCCCTTGGTTTCAAGCAAGCGCAAGAAAAAGATGAACACCTAAAATTATTAAAATCCTAGAAGACTCCAACTCACCATATGAAGACTATTTTCTGAAGGCCGGTGTCCTGTACAAACTTTTCAAGGACTTAGAACTAATTGTAGTTCCCAAGGACATGCAGAAGCAGATCATTGGTAGAGCACATGACCGAGGACACTTTGCTATTAAAAAAACGAAGGCGCTGATTTGCAACGAGTATTGCATCGAAAACATTGAGGAAAAAATTCAGAAGTACATCGACTGCTGCATTCCGTGCATTTTGACCAACCGCAAGCGTGGCAAACAGGAGGGCTGGTTACATCCATTGCACAAAGAGGATTTCCCGCTGCATACCTATCACATTGATTTCTTAGGTCCACTAGACTCCACAAGCAAAAATTACAAGCACATTCTCGCCGTAATCGACTCCTTTACGAAATTCTGTTGGCTTTACCCTACCAAGTCAACCACTGCCAGCGAAGTCATAGCCAAACTACGAGGCCAAAATTATATATTTGGTAACCCAGCTTGCATTATATCGGACCGAGGCTCAGCTTTTACCGCGCAAGAGTATCTTCAGTATTGCGAAGACGAAGGCATAAAGGTGGTGAAATCAACGACAGGCCTACCACGTGTTAACGGACAAGTGGAAAGACTGAATGCCATCATTATTTCAGTTCTATCCAAACTGAGTGTGGATGATCCCACAAAGTGGTACAGACGCGTCGATCGAGTTCAACAAGCCATTAACTCCACTTTTTCGAAAAGCATCGACTCCACTCCTTTTGAGGTTTTAATCGGAGTCAAAATGAGAAACAAAGATGACCAGAAGCTTCAAGAAATTATCAACAACGAGTCCATAGCCTTATTTCAGAACACGCGCAACAACCTTCGACTCAAGGCAAAAAGACAAATTTTGAAAATCCAAACCGAAAACAAGAAGACCTACAACTTACGACGTAAACCGGCAATGACTTATAAGATTGGTGAACTAGTAGCCATAAAACGAACGCAGTTTGGCGGCGGTCTCAAACTAAAACCGAAGTATTTGGGTCCTTACGAAATAACCAAAGTGAAGCACAATAATGCCTATGATGCCCAAAAAGTCGGCAACTCAGATGGACCAAAAATTTCTTCAACCTGTGCAGAGTACCTTAAGCCGTGGCCCACCCTCGAAGACAAAGACGAAACATTCGAGGCGAATGTTTAATCAGAATGGCCGAATGTGGGAGTGAGATTGTATTATTCCCCGAATCCTTCACATAAAACCCCAGCATTCGTATAACATGACGCCCTAGACAACGAGAGAAGCAACTAAAACGAAGAAGACGAGTGGATGATCAAAAGACGAATTCCAAGAAGACGAGCGTTCTAAGAAGACGAGCGTTCCAAGAAGACGAACGTTCCAGGAAGACGAGCAGACGACGATCACTACAACGAGATGTGACGAAGAGGAGACGAGCAGAGCAACATATCGAGAGGACGAGAGTTAGTTGCTGACGAGATCGAGTTGAGTAAAGTCGTGCTCAAGCGAACGGTTAAATCAAACACAAAGATTACTTACTATGTTACTTAATATTAATAATCAAACTTTTAAATTATAACTTTCATAATAAATAAAAACCCCACAGTATTACTAAATAAAATCAACATCCAAAAGCTGTCCTCTGAGTAGAAAGAAGCTCTTCTAATGATTTGTAAGATATATAACTCTACTTCTTATTAGAAGGACCAAGATTTATCATTTACCAATAGTAAAACAGAATATTAAACAGAATATAAAACAGAATATAAAAACCACAGATGACTCTCCAATATATACGAAATCTTATAGATACCCGTATATTCTCAAGGAAAAAGTCCGAAAATAAATAGATGACCTCTTAAAACAGGTTATTATCCGCTCTAGCTGCTCCCCTTGGAGCACCCGGTTTTGAAAGCTCCAAAAAAGACAACTGCAGTAGAACATAAAAGAGTGATTGAGTACAGAAAACTGAACGATGCCGCTCGGACTAAAGATTTCCCCGGCAACCTTTCAAAGGGTAATGGACAACCTGCTTAGTGAGCTTATTGGAAACCCCTTTATAGTTTACCTAGACGACTTAATTGTGTTCTCAACTTACGATTAGAAAATGTTTTCGAAAAAATATAACAATCCAATCTTAAATCTTATGTTCTAAAAGAAGAAAAAATCATTCGTTGGTCACATAGTGACAACAAAAAGAATTAAACCAAACCTTGATAAAATTGAGGAAATTAAAATGTTCCCAATTCCCAACACAGAAGGAAGTAAAATCTTTCATAGGTCGCTTTAGTTTGTATAGGAAATTTATAAAAGATGACGCGAAGATATCGAAACCAATGACAGCTTCTTTAAAAAAATGTGCCAAATTTTCACACAGAAAAATTTTAGAAAAATTTCATACTGACCACGGACGCAAGTAATATCGGAAGCAATAAACCAATCTGTTTTGCTAGCCGAACACTCTCTCGAAGTAAAACAAACTATTCAACAATCGAAAAAGAACTCTTAGCAATAGTATGGGCTGTAAAATATTTGCGGTCCTACCTCAACGGAAGGCAATTCACAATTGTAACCGATCATAAGCCTTTAACTTAAAATAACCTAATAATAATAATAATAATAATAATAATAATAATAATAATAATAATAATAATAATAATAATAATAATAATAATAATAATAATAATAATAATAATAATAATAATAATAATAATAATAATAATAATAATAATAATAATAATAATAATAATAATAATAATAATAATAATAATAATAATAATAATAATAATAATAATAATAATAATAATAATAATAATAATAATAATAATAATAATAATAATAATAATAATAATAATAATAATATCGGAAAATTGTTTCTGATTTAACGACAGACTTTCTTTTATTGCCTTTTCAAAGGTTCAAAGGGCGTCAAGGATGCCCCCAAGTCGTCCAGGTGACGGAGACCCAATATCTTCCAGGTACCTATTGACAGCACTTCGGACCCCGGACCAGTTGCTTGCCGATTGTCTCGTCAGCCAGGCAAGTGTTCTGGCAAGTTTGTTGCAAGTGGCACCCAGAGAAGCCAAACATCGTGAAAGGGTAGCTAGTCGTCGTGGCGGAGGACAACCTGCAACCCCAACAGTAGCTCCTTGGATGAATCGTCGCAACTAACGCAGGGAAGGTCAGGGTCTCCGATGTTACGCGCCGTGATGGAGGAATTTTTTAAGGGCTTGAAGCCTTACAGAACTTCAACGGGGCCGGTGTAGGTCCACTTGATTTTCTTTTTTTTTAATATTTGAAGTTATTTGAAGTCGTTAACATCAAGTTTACTGGAAGGCGGGAGCACCACAAAGCTCTGTCTCACACTTTGCAAATGTGCCCCGTCTTCGCCAAACTTCGTTAAGCTAGGCCCTAAGTACTTTTATATAGATTAAATAGGCACTCGAAAATTTATTTCGCACGCAGTTTTTTTCGCATTCGTTTGCCCAAACAAAAGACACTAAGTCGTTCTCGGCTTTGTTAAATAAGAAAAAATATTCTAATTTTTGAATCCGCAAAGTAGCAGGTATGTCATTAGAAAACACTGCAGAGTTTTGAAGATCAGCTGACGAAGAAGAGAGGAGGAGAGCAGGAAGTGGCCCATTATCTCCGTCTATTAGTTTGTGAAGCTCATTCATGTGCTCTGTGCACTGTACACTCTCGCTCCCATTGCGTCGGACATACTGCTGCTTATACATAGTTGCTGCTGTAGACGTTACTGCTTGTAAATGCTGCTGCTTTTAGTTGCTGTTGTAAATGGTGCTTATAATTTTTGGCGAGCTCACCAAAATTTTTAAATTTTTTTATGGGTAAATTGGGTTTTGATTTCATTGTGGATGTATTTGTTTTTGTGCTTATGATTATTTTTAATGCACTTGTATTTTTGTCGTATCGTACAGTAAATGTTCACTTATCACAAAAACCGTATTAGGTAATGTTAATGGCCTCAAGTTTATATAGCAACTTTTAGCTTTATTTCAAGACTAAATATGGTGCTTTAAATTAAAAACAAAATAGATTCTTTTGTATAATTTTGCTTATAATGTTATACACTGTTTCTTACCCCGGGTGGGTGAAAAAGAATTTTTTTATTTTGCTACCTTAGCTCCAGTACATACAGAATTTAAGGAGCTGGTTTATAACTCTGAGTATCTAACCACTGGTGGGGGAAAACTGCAGACTGCCTCGAAGGACCAAGATGAAAAGAACGCCCAAATAAATTTACATCTTCATTTGCTGAGTTATAATTTCAAACTGTTTTATTTCATGAAGTTTCTTTGCAAGTATCATTAGTGTGATTCGTTTTCTATTCTTATCTATGGCCTACTGAGCGGGAGAGACATATTTTGAACCACCGCTCAAGTCTTTTGTACACCGTGGTTAACATTTTAAATGATAATTTATGGAGGCTCAAGTGGCCAGCACTTTCAGATTACAAGTGCTAACGAGTGTTCTATTGCATGGCTTGATTAAAAGATCATAAATTATGGCTCTGAAACGATTGACAAATTGACATGCACAGAGCTCATAAAATCTTATAATCGGTATCCCACGTAGTGGCTTGCTTATCCCCAACTTGGGAAAGCATTCCTAAGTGCGATAAAGGAGATCACTGATATCACTTATAGTGAAAGACATTTTATGAGGTCTCGCAGGAGGTCATTTTACATGTTATGTGTATATATATTTTTTTAAATATTTTAATGTTTTTAAGAATATTTAATTTTTGCAATAGCTGCAAGGGTATAAGAACTTCGGCTTGCCGCAGTTTGCTTACTTTCTTGGTAGCCCGAATACCAATCCTAAAGCTTTTTTGGCTGGTCAAAATGACAAATGATTTCAGAAGCCAGATAAAGAAATAGGAAAGCATTTTTAAGCCTAGCAATCAGATCATATAAATAATAACTTTAATCTATTCTGTATACAAATTGCTGACTTGGAAAGCGTTTACGTCCCAAGGTCCCACTTCTCTTCTGACTAGGGCTCTAGCTAACAGAAATTCAGATGGCCGCCATCTAATTTGCATTTTTTTCGGCTAAATATCAGCTGGAATCGTGTGGTTAAGAACATCTATTCCACCTTCTAGGATTAACTGGTACGTTTTTGGCACGACAAAACCTTACGGACTATCCAGCAAATGGGTGGACTTAAGGCAAGATGCAACTAGGATAAAAGAGATATAATATCAGATAAATATCATGAATAAACTGCGTTTCTGGCTTAAAATATATTGACAATACGTCCTGAGTTACAGGTGTAGCCAATAAAGCTTTATGCGCTCGTAGGTGTGGAGTGTGCAGCTTTATGTCGTCGGTACTCCAGAATAAAGTTTTAACCATCAAACTATTTGTTAAGCAGTTACGCAGAAAAGGCTTCTCGAATTTGAAGAGTCTGATCAATTGTTGTTTTAGGACTCTGTACATAACCCAATGTATTTTGCTGTTTTACTCATTCGACAAATGTATGTAACTGTGCAGTTAGTTAGGTACCTCAGAGTCGGAAATCTCGACCTTAGCATTAGTTTATACTTTTTTTATTATTTGATAATCAATTTATTTCAGATCAAACAAATCGAGAAATCTATTCACACTGGAGAGCTGCAAATTCGAGAGCATCAACAGTTTTGGATTATGTTGCAGAATCACTTTGTTAATTTGTCCCAAAAAAGAAGCAACCAGCTAATCGAAATTCAAGTTACTCGTAAACGTAAGTAATCTATAAATTATAGTTTATATTACCAATGAATAAGTTTCTACTCAGGTAGCATGAGTATACAATAAGAATGCCGATAGGATAAGCAGGCCTTTTAGTTCCATGCTCAAAATACATAGGCCGAGAAAAAAAGTCCGATGGTACTGAACTGAACTGAACTCAATCATTCCTGACCTACTTTACTTATTGCAACAGATCCCCCTCTCAGATGGTTTCTACGTGTGACACACGTCTATATTATATTTTAAATAATTTGGTTTGTGACATGAAAGCTAACAATCAGATTTTTACAAGTTATTTATTTCATAGAGAATTTCACTGTTTAGTTGTTCCTTTTAATATATTGTTAATAACCTTAAAAAATCAAAATTTTTTTGCTGCGGAAGGTTTTTAGTTAATCGCCTTTAAAAGAGCACAAATCAGCAAACAAATTTTGCAGACTTTTCACGACTATAAACGTAGCTTCTGCTATTAGTGCACTTCTTTTTGCAAAAAAAAATTATTGTATAATAATTGTTATACCTTGAAATAGACTTATATTTATCATTATACATTTGCTAAGCAAAAAAATATATTAAAGGGCAGTACTCTTAGAATTTATTGTTTATCGGAATACTTACCATATTTGTTGCGTCCAGTATAGAAAGCTCTCTTTTTAAGCAAGCTGAGAGATTTATGAGATTTTAAGATGTAAATATTTTTGTTCATTATTGAAAAAAACAGCAAAGTTATAATTTTTGTTCATTTTTTTCCGATTGTTCCTATGGGAGCTATATGATATAGTCGTCCGATTTTGATGAAATTTAAATTGTAATTCTGAAATAATTAACCAATACTAGATGTCGAAGAACTAAGAAAAAAATTAAAAAACAGCTAAATTATAATTATACCCTTGCAGAGGGTATTATAATTTCAGTCAGAAGATTGCAACGCAGTGAAGGAGACATTTGCGACCCTATAAAGTATATATATTCTTGATCAGCATCACTAGCAGAGTCGATCTAGCCATGTCCGTCTGTCCGTCCGTCTGTCCGTTAGTCTGTCCTTCCGTCAGTCTGTTCGTCCGTCAGTCCGTTCGTCTGTCCGTCCGTTTCTACGCAAACTAGTCTCTCAGTTTTAAAGCTATCTGCATGAAACTTTCCCAAAAGTTGTCTTGCTATTGCAGGTAGTATATAAGTCGGAACGAGCCGGATCGGACGACTATAGCATATAGCTCCTATAGGAACAATCGAAAAAATAAATTAAAAAAAATTATAGCTTTGCTGTTTTTTTAGTTTTTTATTTATTTCTTCAATAATTAGTATTGGTTAAATATTTTCCATTTACGGTTTAAATTTCATCAAAATCGGACAACTATAGCATATAGCTCCCATTGGAACAATCGCAAAACAAATACAAAAAAAAATATAACTTTGCTGTTTTTAAATTTTTCTTTTAGTTCTTCGACATATAGTAATGGTTAAATATTTCAGAATTACGGTTTAAATTTCATCAAAATCGGACGACTATATCATATAGCTCCCATAGGAACAATCGGAAAAAAAAATACAAAAAAAATTATAACTTTGCTGTTTTTAAATTTTTTTTTTAGTTTTTCGACACAGTAATTGTTAAATATTTCAGAATTACGTTTTAAATTTCATCCAAATCGGACGACTATATCATATAGCTCCAATAGGAACCATCGCAAAACAAATACAAAAAAAATTATAACTTTGCTGTTTTTAAATTTTTCTTTTAGTTCTTCGACATATAGTAATGGTTACATATTTCAGAATTACGGTTTAAATTTCATCAAAATCGGACGACTATATCATATAGCTCCCATAGGAACAATCGGAAAAAAAATACAAAAAAAATTATAACTTTGCTGTTTTTAATTTTTTTATTAGTTCTTCGACATATGGTAATGGTTAAATATTTCAGAATTACGGTTTAAATTTCATCAAAATCGGACGAGTATATCATAAAGCTCCCAAAGAAATAATAAAAATATATAAAATAACTATATAATAATTGAGCTGCAAATCATCATAGCTTCAATGTTTTTAGACATATACGCAAGTAAATCATAATTTTAATGTTTTAAAAAATATTAAATTTTTGCAATAGCTGCAAGGGTATATGAACTTCGGATTGCCGAAGTTTGCTTCCTTTCTTGTTTTATTTAAATTAAATTTTCAATGTGTGTGTTCAAGGTTTTGGTGGTGGTAAAAAGAAACTTTCTGTTGTTTCCCATAGGAAACAATTCTTTGTTTTTCAATTTACACCCAATACCTTATCTGATGCTGTTATGGAGTTTATTTAAGAAAAATACCCATCTCCAAACATTACCGATGATGAACTAATAACAGCCAGCTGTTCCTAATGGTTCTGCGTGCTCTGGAGTACTCCCTTCATCAGAAAGTCGGAGGAAAAATGTTCAAAGTGTTCAAGGTGTTGGTGGTGAGAAAAAATATGTCCGTTGTTACCCATAGGAAACAATTATTTGTTTCTCGGTTTACCCTAGAAACCACACCTGATGATGGTATGAAAATAATTAAAGAAAAGTACCCATCTCCAAACATTACAGTTGAAACATTTAAAATTTTCATTTAGTCTTCACAGAAACTTGGCTGAACCCGGAGATTTCCAACTCCAAACAACTTTAACACTTGTAGGTACTGATCGCGTTTCTCGTAGGGGAGGTAGGGTGCATATTGCTGTTAACTCCAGTTTTACATCGGAGATAATTCTGACTAATTACCCCAAAAAAATATAATTTGTTAGTGTAAAAGTTTCCTTACATGCCTACTTTTTTTGGGAACCTGTGCTTATATCCCCCCTCAGTCTGACATTTAAATTAATGAGCACTATTAGTCTGTTAATATGTTTTATCTCTTCTTTCTGACAGAGATCATTTGATTGTTTTGGGAGATTTTTTTTATCTTGGTCTGACCCACTTGTCTGCACACCTTTGTCGCATCATGACTTTGTTGATGGACTTTAAGACCTATCATTACAACAAATTAGCTTTATCCGTAACTCTTTAAATATGCAATTAGATCTTTAATTTGTTTTGGATCCGTCTGAGGTCGTTGTATCTAGGATTAACCTTCCCACAATGGAATTGACAATTTCCCTTCCCTGCACTGATACTTATTCCCATTTAGTTTGTAATAATAAAACGAAATGCTTCCGTAAATGCGACTTTAATAAACTAAACTACTTAATTTCATAGATATTGAAAGTGAATTATTCTGTAGCGTGAATGCTTTCCTGGCAGTCTTTCTCCAAGGCATAACAGACCTCCGTGGCTTACAAAAGAGATTCAATGATATAAAAACCTAAACAAACACTTACAAAAAGTACAAAAGGGGCAAGCCATCTGATTTTTCGAAATATCGGATTTTAATGTTCTTAACAGTCAATGCTATTCTATGTATTTGAAGCGGTGTAAAACCGGTTTTTTTAAACCAAAGCAATTTTATAACTTTGTAAATGTCAAGCGAAAAAACTCCGCCTTGCCCTCATTAGTACGATGAAACTCAACTGAGGCGTCTACTGACTCTGAGATTGGTGATTTAGTTCCTACAAACCACCTATAGTCCGGATTCTTGTCTAAATTCAGTTTACCCTTTCAATTTAAACAGGTCAAATTGTATTTTTTTCCCGGTAAAAACTTAAAGTTCGCTTCTAAAGGACTTTGAGACCACAACACCAACATACTGTGCGCTTAAGTTTTGTGCCTCAACTATTTGTAAACCGATTCTTAAGCTGTTTCAATTGTCAACTTCAAAATCCGTTTTTCCAAATATCTGTAATTTAGCTGTTTTTTAATTTTTTTCTTAGTTCTTCGACATCTAGTATTGGTTAATTATTTCAGAATTACGATTTAAATTTCATCAAAATCGGACGACTATATCATATAGCTCCCATAGGAACAATCGGAAAAAAAATACAAAAAAATTATAACCTTGCTGTTTTTAATTTTTTTTATTAGTTCTTCGACAAATGGTAATGGTTAAATATTTCAGAATTACGGTTTAAATTTCATCAAAATCGGACGAGTATATCATATAGCTCCCAAAGAAATAATAAAAATATATAAAATAACTATATAATAATTGAGCTGCAAATCATCATAGCTTCAATGTTTTTAGACATATACGCAAGTAAATCATAATTTTAATGTTTTAAAAAATATTAAATTTTTGCAATAGCTGCAAGGGTATATGAACTTCGGATTGCCGAAGTTTGCTTCCTTTCTTGTTTTATTTAAATTAAATTTTCAATGTGTGTGTTCAAGGTTTTGGTGGTGGTAAAAAGAAACTTTCTGTTGTTTCCCATAGGAAACAATTCTTTGTTTTTCAAATTACACCCAATACCTTATCTGATGCTGTTATGGAGTTTATTTAAGAAAAATACCCATCTCCAAACATTACCGATGATGAACTAATAACAGCCAGCTGTTCCTAATGGTTCTGCGTGCTCTGGAGTACTCCCTTCATCAGAAAGTCGGAGGAAAAATGTTCAAAGTGTTCAAGGTGTTGGTGGTGAGAAAAATATGTCCGTTGTTACCCATAGGAAACAATTATTTGTTTCTCGGTTTACCCTAGAAACCACACCTGATGATGGTATGAAAATAATTAAAGAAAAGTACCCATCTCCAAACATTACAGTTGAAACATTTAAAATTTTCATTTAGTCTTCACAGAAACTTGGCTGAACCCGGAGATTTCCAACTCCAAACAACTTTAACACTTGTAGGTACTGATCGCGTTTCTCGTAGGGGAGGTAGGGTGCATATTGCTGTTAACTCCAGTTTTACATCGGAGATAATTCTGACTAATTACCCAAAAAAAATATAATTTGTTAGTGTAAAAGTTTCCTTACATGCCTACTTTTTTTGGGAACCTGTGCTTATATCCCCCCTCAGTCTGACATTTAAATTAATGAGCACTATTAGTCTGTTAATATGTTTTATCTCTTCTTTCTGACAGAGATCATTTGATTGTTTTGGGAGATTTTTTTATCTTGGTCTGACCCACTTGTCTGCACACCTTTGTCGCATCATGACTTTGTTGATGGACTTTAAGACCTATCATTACAACAAATTAGCTTTATCCGTAACTCTTTAAATATGCAATTAGATCTTTAATTTGTTTTGGATCCGTCTGAGGTCGTTGTATCTAGGATTAACCTTCCCACAATGGAATTGACAATTTCCCTTCCCTGCACTGATACTTATTCCCATTTAGTTTGTAATAATAAAACGAAATGCTTCCGTAAATGCGACTTTAATAAACTAAACTACTTAATTTCATAGATATTGAAAGTGAATTATTCTGTAGCGTGAATGCTTTCCTGGCAGTCTTTCTCCAAGGCATAACAGACCTCCGTGGCTTACAAAAGAGATTCAATGACATAAAAACCTAAACAAACACTTACAAAAAGTACAAAAGGGGCAAGCCATCTGATTTTTCGAAATATGTGGTTGCTCGATCGGATTTTAATGTTCTTAACAGTCAATGCTATTCTATGTATTTGAAGCGGTGTAAAACCGGTTTTTTTAAACCAAAGCAATTTTATAACTTTGTAAATGTCAAGCGAAAAAACTCCGCCTTGCCTTCATTAGTACGATGAAACTCAACTGAGGCGTCTACTGACTCTGAGATTGGTGATTTAGTTCCTACAAACCACCTATAGTCCGGATTCTTGTCTAAATTCAGTTTACCCTTTCAATTTAAATAGGTCAAATTGTATTTTTTTCCCGGTAAAAACTTAAAGTTCGCTTCTAAAGGACTTTGAGACCACAACACCAACATACTGTGTGCTTAAGTTTTATGCCTCAACTATTTGTAAACCGATTCTTAAGCTGTTTCAATTGTCAACTTCAAAATCCGTTTTTCCAAATATCTGTAAAGATTCTTCTATTATTCCACTCCATAAAAATGGAGGAACGTCGGATGCTCACAATTACAGAGGTATTTCTAAATTTTCTGCAATACCTAAAGCATGCGAGCGCGTTATTACTTCCCATTTGCAACATTTGTGTTCCTCACTAATATCACCTTATCAGCAAAGGTCTACCACTACGAAACTCGATTTAATAATAAAATGCGTTTTATATATACATTTTTGGTAAGGCTTTTGTTTCTGTTAATCATTCTCTTCTTTTATTAAAATTAGATCTGCACGTGTTTTCGAATAATCTTTTAACTTTTAAATTCAAGTTATTTGAATGGAAGAAATTGGAGGGTTATTTTTAAAAAAGCTGTTTCCAATATGATTAACGTAAGATCTGGAGTGCCTCAGGGTAGTCGTTTGGGCACATTGCTATTTAATTTATTCATCAATGATCTTCCTTCTGTCAACACGTTCTCGAGTATTAATGAATGCTGATGATGTTAAACTTTGTTTGCCCTATAATAATTTGCAATCGGGTTTCGGTTTACAGTCTGATATTGATTGTTTTCAGAGATGGTGCCAATCCAGCCTCTTAAATCAGAATTGCCTTATATGTAGCGTAATGACTTTTTATAGAGGTACATTTTCATTTATAAGCTATCTTCTTCATAATACGCCACTGGACCGATTAAATTTAGGAGTCCTTCTTGACTTAAAATTAAAATTAATTAAAATTCGACTTTCACATAAAGTCTGTTAACAAGGCTATGAATATGGATTTATTAAGCGATGGTCAATAGAATTTGACTATCCTTATACAACTAAATTATTATTTACTTTCTTCTTCTCGCCCTTCGCGATTTGAGCTGGGATCAAAACGTAAGGTTGCCTTCTTCTAGTAGATTACTATTGCTTAATTTACCTACTCTTGTAAATTGTAGAATCATGGTTGGAACTATTTTTATGGCCGTCTTCATCTTGCCTCTTGCTGTTCCTTTAGCCCGATCCCCTTAACTCACGAACCATCTGTCCTGTCATTTCTGTGTGTGCACTTATAATGCTGGTTTGATTCAAAAATGGGTTTCCGCGCATCTTCGGTTTTATTTCGCCCTCTGTGTACGCGTCTCTTACGGAATTTTTCAATTGTGCACGTCGTATTTTTTATCCTAGTTCCCCGCTCTTAAGTTCCTGAATGTTTTTTTGTTTATTTTTTTATATTCCTTTATTATCAACCATTTTTACGATGGATGTCCACCAAGGTAGATTCTCGTACCAGTTCGCAGAACGGGAATTGACCAACAATAACTGACAGTGCACTGGCGATACGTCGAGTTGACCCCTCGCGTATAGCTATTGACGGTGCAGCGTAGAGCAATTTTGACTGTAGCACACTTGCGACGAGCCTCCTCGGCCGTCTAGTGGTCAGCAGGATCCTGCAGAGAGCGCTGACTCCACCACTTTCCCTGCCGAGACCCCTTCTGATTTCCGAGCCGCCAGTTCCAGACCCGCCACTAAGAGTCACGTCTCCTCCGCTTCGATCGCCCTATTTGCAGCCGCTTTTGTTGAAGACACCTCCTTGGACACAACTACCAACGCCACGCCATCGGCGAAAACGACTATGTTGGTGTTGTTCCGCAGTGAAAGCTTCAGGACATCATACTTAGTGCTCCACAGCAAAGCCTCCAGCACCGCGCCCTGTGATACTCCGGCTGTGATCGCGTAGGTATGGATCCCGATGTGGTGTCTAGCGACAGCTACCAGTTGCAGGGGTAGCTGTGGACTATGTTCAACAGGTATCCGGGAATGTTGAAGGACCTTAATGACCGCTATGTTGAAAGCGTTCCTTCATCCCTTTCTTTCACCTTTTACCTGCGATAGCATCTGCATCGCATCCAAGGTCGATCTTTCTTTACGGAACTCGAATTGACTGCAAGAAAGTCCTCCTGCGCTCTATAGAAGTATGGCTTTGGCTCTGATGCTACGACCCTCTCGAATGTTTTCCCGATAGTGTCCGACAGACAGATGGACACTCTTACCACCATTGTTGTTCCTTACCGCTCTCTGTACCAACCTCCTTGCTCCACCAGAACTTAGGCGAATGGTGCTTGCGGACTATCCTGGTTCATGCTCCCATCGGGCTTTCTCTAGACGAGCTGTCATCTTGTTCGCTGCCTCTTCTGCAGCTTCCCCCTTGGAAACTGCCAAGCCTTCCAGCGCATTGGCAAAAGTGTGAGCTCTGTCCTGGCGGTCGGCCTTCTTGTGCAGCGCCGGCGGCAGACTATTGTTCGGCTAATCGCCAATGGCTAGAAGTAAGGCTTCGTGATCACTGGCTGTGTACACCTCGCCTATCCTCCAGAATGTTCGGCTGGCTATGGAGCTGCTCTGTTGAAGGTGTTCTGGGAGCCCTCAAGCAGCGCAATATCTAGCGATGCCACAGTATCTGTGATGGTGCGTCTCCTAGCATTTGTAGAAGGCGACCCTCATTCCTCAGGCCAGACATTGAAGCCTCCTGCAACCACCACTTTAATCCGTCCTCGGAGATCACTGCAGAGGTCACCCATGACCCGATTAAAGTACACCAGGGAGACGCTAGGCACCAAGTATGTCTCCTATATTTTTGAGATTGCTTCAAATGTAGATAAGCGGGCCACAAAGCCTCAGGCTGCTTCAAGGAAACGCGGTGCGTCACCTGCGCCGCTGCTGGCATAAAGTGAGATTTATGCTGGAGGGGCGTGACTTAGTGAACCCTACCAGGCCAGAAATGGCTGTGGATTGGTAGTAGATAAGTCTGGCAAAACAGCCCTATGACTCTGCATCAGGGCGGCCTAGAGGTTCGTTCGCACAAAAATAGAAGAGCTCCTGAATACATGTGGTTGTTTGTTCGATATCGTCCTCGCCCTTTCTCGGCATAGGGTACAACGGACTTTTTAAGTTGCTACTCTGTGTTTTGCGACTTCAGTTGTTGGTTTAGATGGTGCTTTTTGCCCAGATCGCGTTCCCAGTTTTTGGTTTCTTCAGACTCGCGAGTTTTTTCCAGTTTTTTGACGGTTTCTAAAAAATATTTACAACACGGTATTCTGCCAAACTTTCATTTGCACCGGTCGCATGGGCAATCATTGTTTCACTGCCTCGTTGGTATTCGCCGAGCTTTTTGGGTGTCAAACACCCAACCCTGCCAGAAATCTCTTAATCGCACTGCTCGTGAATTGCAGTACGGCAGTAGAAAGTTCTATATTGACACAACCCAGTAAGCCATGTTTAACTGGTAAGTCCTGATAACCACATTTATTTCAAATCGTCTGATGCGTAAAACGAACACAAATCCATCTAAAATTTTTTCATAAGCCCATTTTACTTTAAATAGTGACGCTCTCTTTTAAAAGCTATAGCTCCGACCTTCCGTTTCTAATCCAACCAGTCTTTCAATTTTAGTCTACACAGCCTCCTGTAAAGCCAATAAGGCCGATGCGACAGTGAAGAAATTAACTAATTGCGGTGGTAAAAGAAGGTTCGCTTTCTGATTTCCAACATCACCCCAGCGGTCTCATCTTCCAATGTTTTTTTTTTGTACCAGATACCCAAACGCAGAAACGCCGTTAATCACTGAATAACTGATCATCTCTCTGCAGCAAAACCTCATGAACTTCATGGCATTCATGCATTCAGACTGATTATCCCAATGAAATAGAATTTAGTTAGTTAGTTAGTTAGTGCAAAAGTTTTCAAGTCAGCCTTATCTATTTTTGAAACCTGTTCTTATATCCCAATTCGGACAATGTAACTTATGGGCATAATTTGTCTGCTATTGAATCTATTCTATCTCTACTTTCTGATAGGGATCATTTGATTGTTTTGAGAGATTTAAGTCTCCCAGATACATTTTGGTTCTCTACTACTGATTCACTTGTTGACAGACTCTTGGACCTATCATTACAACAAATTAGCTTTATTCGTAACATTTTAAATTGGCAATTAGATCTGGTATTTTTTTCGGATCCGTCTGAGGTCGTTGTATCTAGAATTGACCCTCTAGTTGTCCCAGAGGACCGATACCATCCTACAATGGAATTGACATTTTTCCTTCCCTGCCCTGATACCTATTCCCATTTAGTTTGTGAAACTAAAACGAAATGTTTCCGTAAATGCGGCTTTAACAAGCTAAACTACTTGGTTTCCGAATACAACTGGAAAATATTATACAAATGCATGGATATGGAAAGTGCCACTGAATTATTCTAAAGCGTTTTAAATACGATTTTCAATGAATGCGTTCCTTACAGTCTTCCTCCAAGACATTACAGACCTCAATGTTTAACAAAAGAGCTCCAAAGACTTAAAAACCTAAACAAACACTTTCAAAAAGTACAAAAGGGGCCAGACAACTGATTTTTCGAAATATGTGGTTGCTCGATCGGATTTTTATGTACTTAACAGTCAATGCTATTCTATGTATTTACACCGGTGTAAAACCGAAATTTTAATTAACCCCAAGCAATTTTATAACTTTGTAAATGTCATGCGAAAAAAATCCGCCTTGCCTTCATTAGTACGATTAAGGTCAACTGAGGCATCTACTGACTCTGAAATTTTTGATTTATTTGCCAAGTTCTTCCAAACTACCTATGGTGCGGATTTTTGTCTAAATGCTGTTTACCCTTACAATTTAAACAGGTCAAATTGTATTTTTTCCCGGTAATAACAGAAAGTTCTCTTCTAAAGGATTCGGAGACCACATCACCAACATACTTTCCAGAGCCGGACGGACTTCCTAGGTGCGGGCTTAAGGTTTGTGCCTCAAGTATTCGTAATCCGATTCTTAAACTGTTTTTATTGTCTACGTCAGTTTTTCCAACTATCTGGAAAGATTCTTTTAATATTACACTCCATAAAAAGGGAGTGTACGAATTCAAATGAATTCAGAATGCTGAAATATATTTTTTTGCGTGCCGCAAGTACAATACCAGTGGAAATAGTCGCCGCAATAAGTACAATACCAATTGGGCTGCGGACAAGTGAATACGTCAAGAGATCTTTTCGTACTGATTTTATTGAGCATAACTTGGGGTTTATATACATGTTCCTGGGTCAAAAAGGGTGTTTACATAGGTCTATTCTAGATTACAATTGTCAGTTACATGGTTTATCCTAATCAAACAATACAATTTAGATAATATATCGTAGGTAAATAGTCTCAAATATTCTGCATGCAGATGGTGTGAAAACGTGACCGATCGTGGGTTATCTTTTATGATGGGTCAGAATTGACACACATGTGGACACAGGCATAAGTGGTCCTGTATTGATTTAGGTAGGCCGATATCACAAATGACCCTTGTCTATTTAACCAATAAATATCAATTCAGCTGCGAACAATTTTCTTCTTGGCGAAAATCGTACATTCTTCCGGCCGTTGAACGGATTGTTTAACAGTCATTAATGTTGATGGTAAACGGCTGAGCTGTAAATGTGGCCGCACTCGTAGGTATACTAAGTCCTTGTTGAAGAGGATGCGTAGATTTATGTCATCATTTGACCAGATGAATAATGGTGATGATCATTAGAAAAATCAATCCAATATAAATGGCAAGTTTATGATGCTCAATATTAGATAAATTGTGTGGTAGCTCAAAGCTATTTTGTGGAAACAGTTCCATTTTTTCTTTGAAGAAGCTCATTGAAATGTAGTTTCCGAGTATCGATTACAATCATCGTATTCGAATTTGTTTTCAGTTAAATCGCCATCTCCGAATTGAGAATATGATGCATGTAGTGTAGTGTAGTGAGTCGTTATTGTCATCAATGTATTTCGAATTGCGCACCCAGGACTTGCAGTCAAATAGCCGGAGCCTTGTAGTTCTATGTTAGATGTCCCATCTAAGCAAACAGCAGAAAGCTTCAAAAATTCGATTCTTGCAAATATCCATTGATTCTTGGCATACATTCCAGACCAAAGAAAGGATTTTCTTGCGCTAACTATTTTCCAGGATGAATCCGTTTTCATCTCACAGCTAATTTCTGATGAAAACATTGTTTGCTAGTTGAAACAATTAAAATCCCTTTTAGCTCTTTCTTGACATAACGTTAAATCTGCTTCAGACATTTCAACAGATTCATCACGATGACTGTTGATTGCAAGAAGCGGTGATTTTAGCTCAATCGAATGGATTTCATCTTTTACCCAGGAATGGAATTGGAATCGATTTGTAGATGTCCAGAAATTGCGATGATATTAAAGAAAAATTTACTTTACAATAGTTCCACCACCCTTCATTAACTGGTATGCTATAAGAATGTTATCTGGGGAAGCTGGGAGCATTTGGCCAGGTAATTGCTGAAGAAATTATCAGGATAACTCTTACCAATCAGAAGCTATTTACAGAAGATTTTATGTACTTAGTAATTATTCGATTTTCGGAAATAAATCGTAGCCTTATAACCAAAGTTTTCTTATTCGCGTAATACGCGCGTCTTAGATAATTCCTAACAAAAGGAAATAATAAACTGGCAAGAAACGTGTTCGTAAAACCCACGATTCGTTTCAATATTTAAATAAAAAGCAGCAAATCAAAAAAAAAAATTCTACATCATACCAGGAACTGGCTGCTCACTGATATTCTTTCCCGAAACAAAATATTTAAAATTAAATTTTATTGTCATAGTTTAAAATATTTATATATTTATATACAAGCACAAGCTTAGAACAATTTTTAACAAATTTTTTTTAAAGAGAATCTAAATACAAAAAGAACAAACTCTTCGTTCTTTGTGCTAAAAAAAAAATATGAGTGATAGTGACGTTAAAGAACTGTAAAAAGAATTCCGAACGCTCAAAACCGCCGAATTTTGAATGAAAGTCAAAACAATTTTAGACTTTTAGAAAGCGAAATCTCGGGAGCGAGTCTACGCAAGAGCAAAGTTTCAAAAAAAAAACATGAGAGAACGATATAGTCGTGTGTTCCGACTATTAGATATCCGTTACTCAGTCAATAAACTTCAAACTAAGTATTCCCCCTACAAAACAATCGAAGTTTAGGTGGCGCCAGCTGTCGAGCTGCTTAGCCAACACTAGAAGCTAAGTGCGTGCAGCACCATGACCTCCCGCTAACAGATATTTCGTTCTGTCTCTCTTCTGCAATGATTACAAAGCAGCTGCATAACAAAGGAAGATGGGCAGCAGAAGCGCGGCAGAGGCGCGGCAGAGCGACGACAGAAGACTTCATAACCCTATAACTTCAAAAATATTAGCTCGATCCTAAAAATTTGTGTGTCTACCGATAGATATGACCAAAACACACACACTAACATGTCTCAGATAAAATAAACGCTGCGTATGAACTACTAGTACTGATCAACTAAAGGATATTACTATACGACTAGTATATCCCGATCAGCGAAAATTCCGTGAATATACAAAAAGACAAATATCGAGATCCGCCAAAGAATCTATATGTAATTTTCGCACGCGAAAATAAAATAAATAAAATCCAATTCGGTCAATACGCGCTTAAAACAAAAAAGTGTCAATATTGAAAACAAACAAGAAAGGAAGCAAACTTCGGCAAGCCGAAGTTCATATACCCTTGCAGCTATTGCAAAAATTAAATATTTTTTAAAACATTAAAATTATGATTTACTTGCGTATATGTTTAAAAACATTGAAGCTATGATGATTTGCAGCTCAATTATTATATAGTTATTTTATATATTTTTATTATTTCTATGGGAGCTATATGATATACTCGTCCGATTTTGATGAAATTTAAACCGTAATTCTGAAATATTTAACCATTTCTAAGTGTCGAAGAACTAATAGAAAAATTTAAAAACAGCAAAGTTATAATTTTTTTTGTATTTGTTTTGCGATTGTTCTTATGGGAGCTATATGATATAGTCGTCCGATTTGGATGAAATTTAAACCGTAATTCTGAAATATTTAAACATTACTATATGTCGAAAAACTAAAAAAAAAAATTTAAAAACAGCAAAGTTATTATTTTTTTAAATTTATTTTTTCTATTGTTCCTATAGAAGCTATATGCTATAGTCGTCCGATCCGGCTCGTTCCGACTTATATACTACCTGCAATAGAAAGACAACTTTTGGGAAAGTTTCATGCAGATAGCTTTAAAACTGAGGGACTAGTTTGCGTAGAAACGGACGGACAGACGGACGGACAGACGGACGGACAGACGGACAGACTGACAGACGGACAGACGGACATCGCTAGATCGACTCGCCTAGTGATGCTGATCAAGAATATATATACTTTATAGGGTCGAAGATGTCTCCTTCAGTGCGTTGCAAACTTCTGACTGAAATTATAATACCCTCTGCAAGGGTATAAAAACAAAGAACTATAAACATGGCAAATCCATCAGTGATACCGCAGTTTTCTGAGATTCATCTGAATCAACTTATCGGACAAATCAAAAAGCTACCTTATTTCGACGGAAATCCATCGGAATTAAGTCGCTACATTGCCTGAGTAGAGTATTTATTGCAACTTTACCCTACTCAAGATGTTCGTCAAATCCACATTATCTATGGAGCTATTTAGGAAAAATTCCATACATGGGGAACAGCAAAAGTGGCCCTAATTAAAGCTTTCAAGAATCACATGCCATACGAGTTCTTTAATGAAAACAATTACGGATTTGTTATGAAACTGCATTTTTCCCGGAGGGCAGCGCCGACTAGCCACGGAGTCGCAGGGCGGAGTACCCCCTATGCCCTGCAGTCCAAACAATCGATACCGACTCATCGGACGTCTCACGTCCCTGACTTGACGATTACAGGGATCACAAATCAAAACAAACAAGGACTAAATTACTAAGTTACCTAGACTGTTCGCTGCTCTCGTAGGAGAGGTGGTGTGCTTATTGCTGTTAACTCCAATTTTACATCAGACGTGCTTCAGACTTCAGTTTCCTTACATGCCTTATCTATCTTTATAACCTGTTCTTATATCCCCCTTGGTCTGATATTTTAATTTATTTATGAACATCATTTGTCATTTTGTTGATGGACTTTTTGACCCATCATTACAACAAATGTAAGGGGACTAAATTACTAAGTTACCTAGACTGTTCGCTGCTCTCGTAGGAGAGGTGGTGTGCCAATTTTACATCGGACGTACTTCAGACTGATTACCCCAATGAATAAGAATTTGTAAAAAGAATAGTGTAAAAGTTTCCTTACATGCCTTATCTATCTTTGTTGCCTGTTCTTATATCCCCCTTGGTCTGACATTTTAATTTATTTATGAACATCATTTGTCACTTTATTGATGGACTTTTTGACATATCATTACAACAAATTAGCTTTATCCGTAACTCTTTAAATATGCAATTAGAACTTTTATTATTTATTTATTTTGTTTTGGATCCGTCTGAGGTCGTTGTATCTAGGATTAACCTTCCCACAATGGAATCGACAATTTCCCTTCCCTGCCCTGATACTTATTCCCATTTAGTTTGTAATAATAAAACGAAATGCTTCCGTAAATGCGACTTTAATAAACTAAACTACTTAATTTCATAGATATTGAAAGTGAATTATTCTGTAGCGTGAATGCTTTCCTGGCAGTCTTTCTCCAAGGCATAACAGACCTCCGTGGCTTACAAAAGAGATTCAATGACATAAAAACCTAAACAAACACTTACAAAAAGTACAAAAGGGGCAAGCCATCTGATTTTTCGAAATATGTGGTTGCTCGATCGGATTTTAATGTTTTTAACAGTCAATGCTATTCTATGTATTTGAAGCGGTGTAAAACCGGTTTTTTTAAACCAAAGCAATTTTATAACTTTGTAAATGTCAAGCGAAAAAACTCCGCCTTGCCCTCATTAGTACGATGAAACTCAACTGAGGCGTCTACTGACTCTGAGATTGGTGATTTAGTTCCTACAAACCACCTATAGTCCGGATTCTTGTCTAAATTCAGTTTACCCTTTCAATTTAAACAGGTCAAATTGTATTTTTTTCCCGGTAAAAACTTAAAGTTCGCTTCTAAAGGACTAGGAGACCACAACACCAACATACTGTGTGCTTAAGTTTTGTGCCTCAACTATTTGTAAACCGATTCTTAAGCTGTTTCAATTGTCAACTTCAAAATCCGTTTTTCCAAATATCTGTAAAGATTCTTCTATTATTCCACTCCATAAAAATGGAGGAACGTCGGATGCTCACAATTACAGAGGTATTTCTAAATTTTCTGCAATACCTAAAGCATGCGAGCGCGTTATTACTTCCCATTTGCAACATTTGTGTTCCTCACTAATATCACCTTATCAGCGAAGGTCTACCACTACGAAACTCGATTTAATAATAAAATGCGTTTTATATATACATTTTTGGTAAGGCTTTTGTTTCTGTTAATCATTCTCTTCTTTTATTAAAATTAGATCTGCACGTGTTTTCGAATAATCTTTTAACTTTTAAATTCAAGTTATTTGAATGGAAGAAATTGGAGGGTTATTTTAAAAAAACTGTTTCCAATATGATTAACGTAAGATCTGGAGTGCCTCAGGGTAGTCATTTGGGCACATTGCTATTTAATTTATTCATCAATGATCTTCCTTCTGTCAACACGTTCTCGAGTATTAATGTATGCTGATGATGTTAAACTTTGTTTGCCCTATAATAATTTGCAATCGGGTTTCGGTTTACAGTCTGATATTGATTGTTTTCAGAGATGGTGCCAATCCAGCCTCTTAAATCAGAATTGCCTTATATGTAGCGTAATGACTTTTTATAGAGGTACATTTTCATTTATAAGCTATTTTCTTCATAATATGCCACTGGACCGATTAAATTGAGGAGTCCTTCTTGACTTAAAATTAAAATTAATTAAAATTCGACTTTCACATAAAGTCTGTTAACAAGGCTATGAGTATTCTTGGATTTATTAAGCGATGGTCAAAAGAATTTGACGATCCTTATACAACTAAATTATTATTTACTTTCTTCTTCTCGCCCTTCGCGATTTGAGCTGGGATCAAAACGTAAGGTTGCCTTCTTCTAGTAGATTACTATTGCTTAATTTACCTACTCTTGTAAATTGTAGAATCATGGTTGGAAATATTTTTATGGCCGTCTTCATCTTGCCTCTTGCTGTTCCTTTAGCCCGATCCCCTTAACTCACGAACCATCTGTCCTGTCATTTCTGTGTGTGCACTTATAATGCTGGTTTGATTCAAAAATGGGTTTCCGCGCATCTTCGGTTTTATTTCGCCCTCTGTGTACGCGTCTCTTACGGAATTTTTCAATTGTGCACGTCGTATTTTTTATCCTAGTTCCCCGCTCTTAAGCTCCTGAATGTTTTTTTTGTTTATTTTTTTATATTCCTTTATTATCAACCATTTTTACGATGGATGTCCACCAAGGTAGATTCTCGTACCAGTTCGCAGAACGGGAATTGACCAACAATAACTGACAGTGCACTGGCGATACGTCGAGTTGACCCCTCGCGTATAGCTATTGACGGTGCAGCGTAGAGCAATTTTGACTGTAGCACACTTGCGACGAGCCTCCTCGGCCGTCTAGTGGTCAGCAGGATCCTGCAGAGAGCGCTGACTCCACCACTTTCCCTGCCGAGACCCCTTCTGATTTCTGAGCCGCCAGTTCCAGACCCGCCACTAAGAGTCACGTCTCCTCCGCTTCGATCGCCCTATTTGCAGCCGCTTTTGTTGAAGACACCTCCTTGGACACAACTACCAACGCCACGCCATCGGCGAAAACGACTATGTTGGTGTTGTTCCGCAGTGAAAGCTTCAGGCCATCATACTTAGTGCTCCACAGCAAAGCCTCCAGCACCGCGCCCTGTGATACTCCGGCTGTGATCGCGTAGGTATGGATCCCGATGTGGTGTCTAGCGACAGCTACCAGTTGCTGGGGTAGCTGTGGACTATGTTCAACAGGTATCCGGGAATGTTGAAGGACCTTAATGACCGCTATGTTGAAAGCGTTCCTTCATCCCTTTCTTTCACCTATTACCTGCGATAGCATCTGCATCGCATCCAAGGTCGATCTTTCTTTACGGAACTCGAATTGACTGCAAGAAAGTCCTCCTGCGCTCTATAGAAGTATGGCTTTGGCTCTGATGCTACGACCCTCTCGAATGTTTTCCCGATAGTGTCCGACAGACAGATGGACACTCTTACCACCATTGTTGTTCCTTACCGCTCTCTGTACCAACCTCCTTGCTCCACCAGAACTAAGGCGAATGGTGCTTGCGGACTATCCTGGTTCATGCTCTCATCGGGCTTTCTCTAGACGAGCTGTCATCTTGTTCGCTGCCTTGGAAACTGCCAAGCCTTCCAGCGCATTGGCAAAAGTATGAGCTCTGTCCTGGCGGTAGGCCTTCTTGTGAAGCGCCGGCGGCAGACTATTGTTCGGCTAATCGCCAATGGCTAGAAGTAAGGCTTCGTGATCACTGGCTGTGTACACCTCGCCTATCCTCCAGAATGTTCGGCTGGCTATGGAGCTGCTCTGTTGAAGTTGTTCTGGGAGCCCTCAAGCAGCGCAATATCTAGCGATGCCACAGTATCTGTGATGGTGCGTCTCCTAGCGTTTGTAGAAGGCGACCCTCATTCCTCAGGCCAGACATTGAAGCCTCCTGCAACCACCACTTTAATCCGTCCTCGGAGATCACTGCAGAGGTCACCCATAACCCGATTAAAGTACACCAGGGAGACGCTAGGCACCAAGTAGCAGCTATACACCCATATGTCTCCTATATTTTTGAGATTGCTTCAAATGTAGATAAGCGGGCCACAAAGCCTCAGGCTGCTTCAAGGAAACGCGGTGCGTCACTTGCGCCGCTGCTGGCATAAAGTGAGATTTATGCTGGAGGGGCGTCACTTAGTGAACCCTACCAGGCCAGAAATGGCTGTGGATTGGTAGTAGATAAGTCTGGCAAAACAGCCCTATGACTCTGCATCAGGGCGGCCTAGAGGTTCGTTCGCACAAAAATAGAAGAGCTCCTGAATACATGTGGTTGTTTGTTCGATATCGTCCTCTCCCTTTCTCGACATAGGGTACAACGGACTTTTTAAGTTGCTCCTCTGTATTTTGCGACTTCAGTTGTTGGTTTAGATGGTGCTTTTTGCCCAGATCGCGTTCCCAGTTTTTGGTTTCTTCAGAGTCGCGAGTTTTTTCCAGCGCAACCTTCTCTATGGTACGTCTGACTTGAAGATTTTCTTTAGTTTTTTGACGGTTTCTAAAAAATATTTACAACACGGTATTCTGCCAAACTTTCATTTGCACCGGTAGCATGGGCAATCATTGTTTCACTGCCTCGTTGGTATTCGCCGAGCTTTTTGGGTGTCAAACACCCAACCCTGCCAGAAATCTCTTAATCGCTCTGCTCGTGAATTGCAGTACGGCAGTAGAAAGTTCTATATTGACACAACCCAGTAAGCCATGTTTAACTGGTAAGTCCTGATAACCAGGCTATATTTCCTGCAGAAATAGACCACACTTATATCCACATTTATTTCAAATCGTCTGATGCGTAAAACGAACACAAATCCATCTAAAATTTTTTCATAAGCCCATTTTACTTTAAATACTGACGCTCTCTTTTAAAAGCTATAGCTCCGACCTTCCGTTTCTAATCCAACTAGTCTTTCAATTTTAGTCTACACAGCCTCCTGTAAAGCCAATAAGGCCGATGCGACAGTGAAGAAATTAACTCTCTGATTTCCAACATCACCCCAGCGGTCTCATCTTCCAATGTTTTTTAGTACCAGATACCCAAACGCAGAAACGCCGTTAATCACTGAATAACTGATCGTCTCTCTGCAGCAAAACCTCATGAACTTCATGGCATTCATGCAGACAACAAAGTCGGAGCAAGTGAAGAATCAAAATGACCTGATACAAATACTTACCAGCCAGCATAATAAATAATTTCCTCTCTAAGTATTTGCTTCTGGAATTTAATCGAAACTCCCAGCACACGCTAGAGCTGTAGCAGTTTCTAAACCAGGTGGAAATTGACATTATGTTAATCTCAGAGACGCATCTTAAAGGCAAAAACAATTTTTACACTAATATTTAAAAAAAAATTAAAAAATAGTTAACAATAATGGAACATTTTCGGAACCATATTTGGCCTTACGAAGGGGAGTGCTTTGGGACCTCTGGTTTTCATTATTTTTATAAATGATGTAAAATTTAATATTTCTTCAGAGTGATTCCAAGAAGTCGAAACTTCAGCAGACTCACTAGCACTGCAATTAGACTTAGATATCTTGAGTTCATGGTGCCGCCGAAATTTACTTCAGCCAAACATTAATAAATGCTTTTCTGTAAGCTACAGTAAATGAGTATACAATCTTATAACCACATACAGTAGTTATAAGTATAGTATAGTTAGCCCTTAAATGTTCAACAAGAATGCCTAGATCTGGGTGTAATGTTTGATTCCAAAGAAAAACTTTCTAAAATTCGCTCTCCTACCCCCTTATCAGCAGCATTATCTCCTCGTTCACCTTCCCACACTTGCCAATCGCAGAACAATTATCTCCATCTGTTTTATCGCCGACCTGGCGTGTCCGAATCATTGACTGTACAGAACTTCAATCAAAAGTAGGCTTTAATGCTCCTGCTAGGCACCTCCGAGATTTTGCTCCCTTTATTGTTGAGTTAGGCAGGACCTACATATTACTCACAAAACGAGCCACTTTCTAGAGCCTTGTGTGAAAGCAATAAACTTCCAACTAGCATGCGAGTTAATTATTTTTCAAGGAAGTCTGATCCTTAACATAAATTGATCGAGTACTTTTTTCAATGTAAATGCGTAAGAATAATGTTAAATAACTAAGTAGCCAGTTAAGGAATGAATACCGTTGACGAAATTAATAAATAAATAATAGTACCTGCATGACTGATTTTTTTTTTTTGGCATTCACCCACTGTAAACGCAGCAAAAGATATTTCCGACCCTATAAATTATTTATGTTCTGGATCAGCATCGACAGTCGAGTTGCCAAGCAGTGTCTGTCCGTCTGAACCTTCTACACATTATGATGATTTGCAGCTTAATTATTCGATAGTTCCTATGGCAGCTATATGATATCGTTTTCCGATTTCAATAAAATTAAAAGCGTAATTCTGAACTGTCAAATTATTAATAAGTCAAAAACAGTAAAAAAAAACTAGAAAGAAAGCAAACCGAAGTTCATATACCCTTCCAGCTATTGCAAGAATTAAACATTTTTGAAAACATTAAAATTATGATTAACTTGCGTTTATGTTTAAGCAATGATGATTTGCAGCTCAATTATTTGATAGTTATTTTATATATTTTTATTTTATATTTTTTTTAAACCATAATTCTGAAATATTTAACCATTGCTATATGTCGAAGAACTAAACAAAAAATTAAAAACAGCAAAGTTATATTTTTTTTTCATTTATTTTTCCGATTGTTCCTATGGGAGCTATATGCGATAGTCGTCCGACTTTGTTGAAATTTAAATCGTAATTCTGAAATATTTAACCATTACTAAATATCGAAGAACTAAACAAAAAATTAAAAACAGCAAAGTTATATTTTTTTTCATTTATTTTTCCGATTGTTCCTATGGGAGCTATATGCTATAGTCGTCCGATTTTGGTCAAATTTTAACCGTAGTTCGGAAATATTTAACCATTGCTATATGTCGAAAATCGAAATAAAAAATTAAAAACAGCAAGGTTATATTTTTTTTCATTTATTCTTCCGATTGTTCCTATGGGAGCTTTATGCTATAGTCGTCCGATTTTGTTGAAACTTAAATCGTAATTCTGAAATATTTAACCATTACTAAATATCGAAGAACTAAACAAAAAATTAAAAACAGCAAAGTTAAATTTTTTTTTCATTTATTTTTCCGATTATTCCTATGGGAGCTATATGCTATAGTCGTCCGATTTTGATGAAATTTAAACCGTAAATCGGAAATATTTAACCATTACTAAATGTCGAAGAACTAAAAGAAAAATTAAAAACAGCAAAGTTATATTTTTTGTTCATTTATTTTTCCGATTGTTCCTATGGGAGCTTTATGCTATAGTCGTCCTACTTTGATGAAATTTAAACCGTAAATCGGAAATATGAAACCATTACTAAATGTCGAAGAACTAAACAAAAAATTAAAAAACAGCAGAGTTATAATTTTTTTCATTTATTTTTCCGATTGTTCCTATGGGAGCTATATGCTATAGTCGTCCGATTTTGATGAAATTTAAACCGTAAATCGGAAATATTAAAGCATTACTAAACGTCGAAGAACTAAACAAAAAATTAAAAAACAGCAAAGTTATAATATTTTTCATTTATTTTTCCGATTGCTCCTTTGGGAGCTACATGCTATAGTCGTCCGATCCGGCTCGTTCCGGAAAGTTTCATGCAGATAGCTTTAAGATTAAGAGACTAGTTTGCATAGAAACGGACGGACAGACGGACGGACAGACGGACGGACAGACGAACGGACAGACGGACGGACAGACGGACGGACAGACGGATGGACAAACGGACATGGCTAGATCGACTCTAATAATGATGCAGATCAAGAATATATATACTTTATAGGGTCGGAAACGTTTCCTTCACTGCGTTGCAAACTTCTGACTGAAATTATAATACCCTGACTGAAATTATAATACCCTCTGCAAGGGTATAAAAATAACAAAATAGAAAAATTACATATGACAATAAAGAAAGAAACTTCGGCAGGCCGAAGTTTATATACCGTGGCAGCTATTGCAAATATTAAATATTCTTGAAAACATTAAAATTATGATTTACTTGCTTGTATGTTTAAAAGTATTGATTGATTTGCAGCTCAATTATTTTAGCTATATGATATCGTTTTCCGATTTTAATAAAATTTATAGCGTAATTTTGAACTATCAAATTACGAAAAAGTTAACTCTCCAGACAAGTTTTCTCCTGGCAAAGTTTCTCCAGAATTTGTTCAATTGCAGCTTGGCTGTAGATTTTGATAGACGTCTTTTTCGGATAGTCTTCCATGGCCGGTAAGGTTTCAATTTTAAGGTTTGGGTCATGAAATAAAAAATTTTCGATTTAGTATAATATAATTGTTCGATGACAATTTACATTTTATTATTATTTGTTTATAAATAACTTTGTTTAAAAACAGTTGGTTAATTTGAATTCTTTTCCAACTTGTACTACTTAATTACCCTTCACTGTAATCATATATTTTGAATTCGGTCTTATACATACAGCTCACACATGTACATATCGCTCTTTGTAATCTCAAACTTGAACATTAAAATCAGTTCATATTAGAGAACGAAAGAACTCGGACGTTTGACTCTGATAACTCTGCATTGGGGCAGAGTCCGCACATTTTGGCGACCGTGACAGGACTCTGCATACGGCAAGTCCCAACATAAATCCTTTTCGCACACAGAATCATTCCCTCTGCATTCGGCGGAGAAATATATGCCAGCATCGCTAGACCGCCAGAATACTTGGTGTATTTTCGACCCGCATTGCACTTCATCGACCTATTGTGTCAATGCAACTAATTTCGTCGGGGCACGATCTCAGCTCGAGGACTTTAAGCAGCAGCTGTTTGACGAATCCAACACATTGAATGTGTATAACTTCAGCAGCATCGTGGGATTTGTGTTTAAGTTCATGCCTCCGCGAGCTCCCCACTTTGGCGGCTTGTGTGAGGCCGCAGTGAAGTCCATGAAGACCTTGATGATCAAAAACTTGGGCAACACTGGGCTAAAGTACGAGGAGCTTCAAACGATTGCAATCGAGGCGGAGGTAATCTTAAATTTAAGACCAATGGCACCCCTATCCGAAGACCCGAATGATGGACAGGCACTTAGCCCAGCGCACCTGCTGAATGAGTCCTCTCTGATGTCTGTTCCGGAGCCTTTAATTGACGAGAGCAGACCATCCTATCTTACGCGGTGGCAGCGCGTAACGTACTTGAAGCAGCAGTTCAGGGAGCTATGGAGGCGTGATTATTTACACACACTTCAGGCGTGCTCCAAATGGCTCAAACCCGATGCCAACATATAAATTGGCCAAATTGTAATAATTCACGAGGATAATACACCTCCCCAGGAGTCGATCCTGGGTCGCATCACCAACACGCATTTTGGAGCTGATGGACGAGCAAGAGTGGCCGAGATCAAGGTGACAAATGGAACCATTCGTAAACCCATCTGCAAGAAAGCGCACCCGCCTGAGCAAATTGGTGCTTGAATACTCCTTGAATCATTCAACGGGCGGAGAATGTTCGATGACATCATAACTGAACGCCAATTTAAAAAATCAAAAATCAAGTGCAATCTATACCTCCGCATTCCAGTTAATTAATTAACATTTGCAATCATTCCCAAAATCGGCACGGTAAATATAAACGGCATCTTTAATTCCGTTCCGTATAGATTGCACTGGCTCCCAACTAATCGTGCCTTCTAAAAGGGTCAGGTTACGTTGAAATACCAAACAAAGTCTTGGGAAGGGCCCACAAAAATTGCATGAGTTCGCCTTAAGCTCAAACCGGCATTAGCGTTCCGCTTCTCATCAGCCATAGTGAGACCCTCAAATCCGGTCTTCTGCCACTGCCTTGCCGATCAGCCGCACGCAAGCGCATTTCTTTTACCCCCTCCGGTGCTTACCACAACTCTAGGATCGTGCAAGCAAAGAAACAGAACCACTAGTAGCTCCGGTGAGGGACGAAACATTTACTGGCGGATTTGGAAAACTAGCGCCGCCATGTAGAGACCAACAAGTTACCAGCCCCTACCCTAGCCAGGACGAGAACCAGTACATTTTTCAGCTTTGTGAATTCACTCGCAGATTAGTTACGGGAACACACAACACTGGCTGGAAGTAAGAAAGCGATGCCATAACTCTTTCAGTGCAAATCGTACTCAAATTTCAGGAACTAATCATTTGCATTAAGTTAAATAAAACATCCTTCCCATACACTGTAGTAGAGTAATCAACTCGTCATCCATGGATTCTTGAAGGCCTTCAATGAGGATTGGACGCAGGTAAGTGTAGCAAAAGAATGTATCCTAAATACGGTGAATCAATCTTATCTTAACCCAAATATTAGTTCTGTCAGTGTCCGTTATCGCGCAGTCAGTTACGTTTATAGCAGTTATATCTTTAGTTTTGATTATCCATCCGTAATTCTGATAACACGCTGAATAAGTCTGCATTGTGTTTGCATTATTTTAAAAAGGAAAATGTTTTGCTGTAATCATTAATCTCACCCATTTTTGCATATATAAGTTAACACCGGCTAGCGCCCCCTTCCCTTCACCCCCCTCTCGCCATCCACGATACCCGACGACGACCCTTTCCTTTCGACCCCTCGGCCACCCACATCGTACACATTCAATGGCTGCAATGACCCGGCCGCTGGGCCACAAGAGCTACAGCGGCAACACCAGCAATAGCGACAGAGGCAGCAGCAGCTAAACAGCGGCAGCGCCAGAACGACAGCGGCAGCGCCAGAACGTCAGCGACAGAAGAGCCACGGCAGCAACAAGCAAGCGGAAGACTGTTGACCGCCCGCTAGCTGTCTTAGCTCAACAGCCGCCACCCCTACCACTGCGCTAAATAAAGTGCAGCGCTCGCATCCGGAGCGCAACAAGCGGACCAACCAAAACCGCTGCCGTCGGCTACGGTACTTCCGCGTCCGCCAACGGCATGCTGACGCCGGAGGACCGGAGTTGGTTAAGAGGCCAACCCACTAGTATTTAAGAGCGCACTTCTGTAACCACCGCAGTACTGTGCGGACCCAATATTAGACTGTAAAAATAAACTTATAACGTAATCCAAAAGTAAAGTTATTGAATTTCTTAAAAACCAAAATAACGAGTGAGCGAGTGAGATGCAGCTGATCAACGTTACCATAAAGTAGTATAGGGTAGCTTCGTACCTCCCCAGCCATTTCCGGCCTTAACTTATATGTATTTTCTACGCCTCTTAAGCTAGTGTGTGTTTTTACGTACTGATCCAATATTATGCGTAAAGTCAATCAACGAAAACAAAAATCAAAAATATTATATTATTAAAGTTAATAATTTCATTAGTAAATAGATAAATAGTTAGAGACACAAAATTAATTTAAATGAGCAAGAACTATAATGAAGCAGAACCCTAACTGTACCGCAATTAATTGTTTGGTTGAGTTGCCAACTTAATAAATCATTTGTAGTAACAATTCTTAAACCGAACATTATGTGAGTACCTAATTTACTTTCGCGACCTGGGAATGTAAATATTTGATCAATTACAATTTGGGTTCTTTAACAATCCTTACAAGGTTAAATACATGGTAGGGTGGTTAGCGACTTCAATCAACGCATATTATCTGGATTCTGTAAAGTCGTACATTTATTCAATGATTTGAGTCAATTCTCTTAGTTGTTGCTTTATTTGGTTTATCCGTGCAGGTATTTCGTATTCAACCATGATCGTGTGGTTATTTAGTTTCAGAAATGGACTCTAAAAATTATTCTTATGTTAGGCAGATGGGTCAGCAAAATCCACCCCAGTTTCCGGACTCCACTCATTAGACTCACACAGCTGTCTAATTTGCTTTCTATGGACTAAAAAATAAACTCTTATTACAAACCAATAGCCAGTTAGTAATGACAACCCCGTCATGTTAAACTCTAACAACGCAGACTGGATAAAATTTAAAAATCACGTAAGTTCGCAGCTAACCGGCAAAGATGACATCAACAGAACCGTAAGCATGCTAGAGACAGTTTTGACTTCAGCGGCTCGAATCGCAACACCACGAAGGCAAAACATAACTCATAACACAAATCACACGAATGCAAAAATATACCAGCTAGTTCTGGCAAAGCGTTGTTCCCGGCGCGAATGGCAACAACTTCGATCTCCATCTGCAAAGCAATAGTTAAAAGAAGCTTCACGTCGACTCATCAAGGCACTACGACAAGAAGAAGACAGATCCCAACAGCGCTATATAGAAAAACTATCTCCATCCTTTTCAAAATGCCCACTATGGAAAGCATACTCAACACTGAACATCACACAGTAACGGTTACGCCAAAAGGACCCCTGCAGGTTGCTGAGCCCGAAGCGACAAAGACAGAGCCGACGCATTCGCTGCCCACCTTCAAAATGTGTTCCAGCCGAATCCAGCAACAAACGTGCTGCAACGAGAAGACGACTTTTCTATTGCTAAACCAATTGTATTTCAACCATGCGAAGTCATAAAAATTATAAAAGAGCAGCTACAACCGAGAAAATATCCAGGCTGCGATCTAATAACTCCAAAAATGTTTATTGAACTCTCGCTATGCGCTGATGGTACCTTAAGCCAGCTGTTCAACGCGATGATACCAAAACCTGGAAAAGACCACACGCTCACCTCCTCATATAGACCAATAAATTTACTTTCGTGTCTATCCAAACTCTTTAAAAAATTCGAAGTGCATTTGTATATAGGCACTTCGGTATTTTTGGACGTCTTTTAAGCATACGACAGAGTACTGCTTGACGGCCAAATGCATAAAATCAAAACAATGCTCCCTAATAACACACATAAACACTTGAGAGATGCAATTCTTCCATGTCAGTTGAACATAACATCGAAGATGGAGTTCCTCAAGGCATCCCTATGAGCAGACAACTGACGCCGATGACACTGCGATCCTCAGCCGATCCAAGTGTCCATAGTAAGCATCAGCGCAACTTTCGACCAATCTAGAAGCAGTAGAGAATTGGCACTCAGACTGGCGTATAAAAGTAAATGAACAAAAATGTAAGCACGTAACCTTTACCGTAAATAGACAAAATTGCCCAAGCCTTACATTAATCAACACCATGCTTCCTCAGTCAGATGAAGTGACGTATCTTGGCGTACAGCTCGACAGACGGCTTATCTGGCGCACGCAATATGAAGCTAAACGAAGTCACCTAAGGTTGAAGGCAAACAGTCTGCATTGGATTGTAAACTCCCGCTCCCCCCTCAGTCTGGACAAAAAAGTCCTTCATTTCAACTCTGTTTGAAACCAATCTGGACTTATGACTTCCAGTTGTGGGGGAGTACCAGCAACAGCAACGTAGAAATCGTGTAGAGAGCCCAAGCAAAGATCCTGAGAACTATCTAAAACTATCTAAAATTAATACACAAAGCTGTCAACCAAAGCTGTCCAAACCACTTCGTTCGAGCACTAACGTTGGTATGTTGCCGTTCTCGCCTTCGTCGTTTTCACTTAACACAAATAAAGCCTAACTATCTAAGACAAGAACTGGAAAACCACTGGGAACGACCCCATTTTCCCCAGTTTAGGTGATAGCCCTGGGAAGCCCATGCAGAGAGAACGGCGTCTCCGTGTGTTTTATATCTTTCCGGGAAAACACCGTGATGAGCCAGATCAGCTTACTCAGTGCAACGCCGGTGCCCGTCCTCTTTTCCACACAAATTGCCTAGCCATTTTCCTAGACGACAAGTTAAATTTTGATTTAAAATTAGATTTCGGAACTTGTTTGCATTACAGTGCTACCTCTGAATACCAATATTTTCGAAACAAACAAATTCTTCTTTTTATACCCTTGCAGAGTGTATTATAATTTCAATCAGAACTTTGCAACGCAGTGAAGGACATATCTCCGACCGTATAAGGTATATATATTCTTGATCATCATCACAATGTTCGTCCGAGACGGATCGGACGACTATATCATATATAGGAGCAATCAGAAAAATAAATGAAAAATTAAATTTTTTTCTTTAATTAATTTTAATTTTCTTAGTTTTAATTTTATTAGACTATAACATATAGCTCGTCTTAAAACATCAAAATATAAAAAAAAAAACAAATAAGGTAGCTAACTTCTGCAAGCCGAACTTCATATACCCTTGCAGCTATCGCAAAAATTAAATATTCTTAAAAACATTAAAATTAAGATTCTTTCGTTAATGTTTAAAAACATTGAAGCTGATAACTTGGAGCTCAATTATTCGATAGATCTTATTGCGGCTATATGATATCGCTTTCCGATTTTAATAAAATTAAAAGTGTGATTCTGAACTGTCAAATTATAAGTAAATCAAAAAAAGCTTAAAAAAAATTAAAAAATAAAAAAATTACATTCAAACCACATGCGGTGTATTAAATACAGCTAGCCAGACTTCATTCCGTCTCTTTGCTGGTATTGACACCCGGTTATCTCGACATTTAACCTCCGCTTTGATACTGGTAAGAAAAGTCCATCCTACCACCAAGAATTCGATCACTCCTGGAAGGATCACCAGTTGCATAGTCACCGTTTCGGTTTCACCTCCAATCTGCACATTACCAAAAAAAAATATGTGGATTTGGAGTTGGCGATCTTGTGCCCTTCTTAGGGTTCGGCTGACTGTTTTCAACTCGCTTACGTGTGCGGTTTTCTCTCGGTGCGTTTTCTCATATTGAAGTACCGCGCCTGTTTCGCCATTTCCATATTTTCTCTAACTATTTCGAAGATTTCTTTAACTTTTGCGCCGTTTACAGACGGCGACAGCGTTTCTCTTCCTGTTTCAACTGTTTGTGAATATCTCTCATACTCTGCTACGCTCGAGCTTGTCTTATACTACAAGGATCTCTGAAAGTTTTGTATATAATGCCAACGGTATCTTGCTACTATCCTCGCTATCGTTTTTCGTCTGCCTATATGTCATGCGGCTGCCTTGTCGTGGTTCTTAATCATTACACGCTGTCTCAAACCGGCTGGCACGCTCAGTTTCTGCAACGGAACGTTTTCGTTGCTTGCTCTGTCTGGAATGTGTCAACCGCCTCAAACGCCTGCTGGTAATGGTCTGTCCACCACCGCTGCCTGTAACAGGATGTGCCTTGAAAACACGGTTTCAGTTCACAAATGCCACTGCACTGTTTCAGTTCAGCAAGCACTAAAGTCCCTTCTGAACCGTGTTTTTGGAATTTTATGTCAATCACAACACCCGGAGGGTCATTCGCTAAGCTCTTCAGTACCAGAAACAAACAGTGATTTAACAGATCCAAGATCAAAAACTTCTAATACGCCCAATGGCTTTGAATCACTGGTAGCCTCTCTGCAACTAATCCTCATGAACTTCATGCAGACAACAATGTCGGAGCTAGCGAAGAATGAAAATTACCTGGTCCAAATACTTAACAGGCTAGAGCTGTAGTAGTTTCTACACCTGATTGAAATTGAGATTATGTTAACAAGCAAAAACGATTTTTACACTAATAATTATGTATTTTTCGGCGCGAACCTTTGGTATGACCTCTCAAGCCGCTATTTACTGTCCTCCGTTATTTTATTTGACCGAAAACCAACTTATACACTTCCGGAGACCGGTTCCTAGCAGCACTGGGAATCTCGTCTCCTAAAACCGAACGGCAGACAACTATCCAGTCCGATGATTCAACAAAACAGTAAACTTGACTATGTGTCGCCATGAGGACCTACTTACTGGCCAACTGATGCGAATTAATACCCAGATTTAATTGACTTCACCATCACGAGTAGAATTCACGCAAATCTTATTCAGGCCTGTTCCAGTTTACTCTCGGAAGTGAATTCATTAACATTGGCGGTTTTCCCTTTAACATAATCAAAGTTTCGTTGCTTGCTAGCAAATTTCCTAAAGAAATTCCTATTTGAGGGAAATAAAACAGCTGACTGCCGCTACTGCTCTTAACAAAAGCCTATGATTTGCATTAGTTTTCCAGGAAGATATCTAATCAACACTTGGTCCGCTGCTGTTCCTAATCTTTGTGCATTATTGGTGCACACACTTAATGTCTAAAATCAGTCCAAAAATCATTGTTAGCCAAAAATAACAGGTTCTACTTATTTTAAAAGCAGTGATGGAAACTGAAACAGTGGTGGAAACCAGATCTGTTACTTTTCACATACCCCCGTGCAATTTCCACGTTCTTCTCCATAAACTTTATAAACATCACACATGGCACCAGTGTTGCAAAAGAAAAAGACGATGAAAAAGGTCCAAACACAACACGCTTTCCTTAATAAGTACATTAAATTAAAGGGTAATAAGAACAAAAACACTTTTAAACTAATTTACGCTTCTAACCATATACAAATAAACCGAAAAGCGCTTGCTTAAAATAAGTACCAAGAAAATAATTTTTTTTTTACCACGACAACCCTTGCTTTGTTTCTATCAAATTCGTTCGGAATCTACTTAGAATCGAAGCAATTCTGATGTGCCATTACAAAATAATTTTTAAAATGTCAAATATTATATGTTACTATTAACCGGAAAGTCTTTTAAAATAATTAATGTCTGTTCTTGCGGATCTGAATCCGTCAGCCAAAGTTTCCGTGAGTTTTTTGCGGAAGCTAACAGAGAATAAACAGAGGGAACTTGAATTCCGTGCGAATATTTCGGAAGTGAAAATTGGAACAGGTCTGAAAAATTCGATTCCGTGTGAATCTTTCGGAAGTGAACACTGGAAAAGGGCTGATAGACGCCGGAAGTCCATCTCACTTATTATCTGACCACTCGACTGTACTTATTGACTTTTTTGATGGCCATCAGCTTTCAACAATAATAACAACGATAATAGCGAATTGGCTATAATACAAGAAGTATATCAGTTCACACACCTAGATCCCATCAGTAACAGCCCTAAGGACATATGTAGATGCTCACGAAAAACAAGTAGCTACTAACGCAAGTTTTCTTGAAGAGGAATAGCAGGTCCTAGAGACTTATATTCAACAAGAGAAAACGCTGTAGTGGAGTTTCGCGACTTCAAACAAAGTATTCCCCCTACAAACCAATCGAAGTTTAGGTGGTGCCATTTGTCGAACTGCATAGCCAAAACTAGCACCCCCACCTTCCGCTTACAGTTCTTTCATTCTGTCAACGATTACCAGAAGAGCAACCGCCAAGCAGCGACCGACCAACGGCAGAAGTTTAAAAAAAAAAAAACTAGATTTTTAAAATTTGGGTCTACCGATAGATTCTAACGAAACACATAGACAGAGTCCAACACCTACGGTCTAACATGCCTCAGAGTGACAGTCGTACTTTCACGATTTCTGGGTCTTAGAGTGGGCGTGGCTTCGTCTTATAGTTTCCGAGATCTCGACGTACATACAGACGGACCGACAGACTGGACATGGATGGACTAGGAAACACTTCCTTCTACCTATTATATACTTTTTATCGAATACAATATACCCTTTTACTCTACGAGTAACGGGTATAAAACACAAAATTCTTGCTCTGGAAAGCTCATCCCAATATAAGCCGACCGATTCCAGGTGAAACACCGTTGTAAGTCCAAGACGTACAACGTTTTTAAACCAAATAAATCTGCAGACACGTCCACAATACCTGCACTAAGCCACATACATCTCATTCCAAAATACTGCAATCTCCACTGGGGTGGACAAAATTACACCCCAAATGATAACTCAACTGCCAGCTTGCGCAATATATTACATCATCACTTTTACCTTTTACAGCCATAACGAAATTGGGTAACACTTCAATTGAAAAAATCGAAATCAAATCCACATTTGACCGTATCATCAATTTGGATTTAGAGAACTGCTTTCAAAAACAGGGAGTACTGTTCTGTTATCTTTAAAGATGTCACCCAAGCATTATACAGAGTATAGCTGGAAGGGTATATATTAAACTGCTACTGTCGGACCACGTATCTTTTAAGCCGAGTATTCATGGTGATGTACAAAATTAGCTTAATCAGAGAGTTTGACAACGCGGTAGGCGTACCACAAGGAAGCGACCTTCTTAGGACCCAGTCTTTATATTCCTGTAGACGGCAGATATACCCACAAACCAGCGAGTAATGACATTCACGTTCGCCTAAAACGTCCACTTAATGCATCCCAATTATCAGCTTCTCACGTACCACAGTTGCAAACCTTTATCCTTAACAAATAAAGTTGTCCACAGCTATCACTTAATAACGTATTGATACCATCTACAAATGAAGTCACATATATCGAAGGGGACCTAGATAGGTGTGTAACTTGGATCTGATTCAAAGGTCAGAATCAGAAGGGCTAAGAACGACAGCCGCAGCGCCCTGGTTTAACCGCAATAAAAAAATCCACAGTGATCTAAGCAGCCCGTCAGTAAATTGCCCAACTACGAGCCAAATACATATCCATCTTACCAACGCAACTTATTAACTTAAACCGGCTAGCATGCGCTTTCTGCGAAAGCACAACACAGCATCAAGTTAATATATAGATATAAGATTTTCAAACTTGTTGTTAGTCGCCTAAGGAAGAAGATTCAACAAATAAAAGTAATAATATAAAACAAAGCAAAAAAAAAATGTTCTGAATGAACATTACAGTCTTTCGCGGCCCTGAGTAGGCATAACTAGAAACTGCGTGATGACAAATCACAAATCTCAATACGGACTGATGGGCAGTCGTTAAATTTACGGTATAGGGTCAAAAACGTTTAAAATGCGCTTAAGAACGCTTAACTTCATCTACTAGCCTATTTCCACAGAGATCTATCCACCTTCTACCATCCTTTGAAGGATGGTCCAAAATGTTTTGCCGTTCCAAAAACTTCCCAGTTAGTCCGCCGTTAAAACTTTACTGACTTTGACGGATAAATTTATGGGATAGTTAGCCGATGTTTTTGCGGTGCAACCGTGTTCCGTCTCTGAAAAGCCGTTGAGATTTTTGAAAAAAGATCTGTTGACTTTGTTTACGTTTGGCGAGCCACAGCTGTTCAGATCAGCTGAAATCGGAAGGTGGAAGGTGGTTGTGTCTGTGGAAATCGGAGTTTCACTGGCATTCGTCCCTGTTATATGCCCCACCTGACCATTGCCTTTGGGCCAACAGTTTCATGGCATATTATCATCGACGATCAGCACAACATCGCCGATAGATATAAGTGGGCGTTGGGTGAACCGTTTCCCTAGTCGAGCTAGGTCTGGTACGTTTTCGCTGATCCATCGACGCCAAAAGTGATCGTCGAACAGATGTATATGTATATGTAGTATACTGTAACATATGCCGTACGTTGTTTGCTGAGTCGAAAATTGGCTTGTATTCACTTGCTAATCCCAGTAAGAGGTAATTCGGTGTCAAGGGCTTGTCAACCTTTTGCGCCTAGTGAAAAAAGTGAGCGATCGAGCGTTGATTATAAATTCCACTTCACATAGCGCACTAACCCTAATCTCAAGAAACATTCCGGCAATGTCGCCGCGTATGGCCACTTGCCGACTCTGAAGGAGATAAACAGGTCGAAAAGTGGCTTTTGTAGATTGGGTCTCCAAAGTAAATACTCGTTAAAGCTTTTCTTATTGGACTGCGAAGCCGCGTCCCAAGCATGGCGGATCCTCCTCGGATTATTTAGGTTCTTGGTGAACGTGGGCAGATACCAAGCCCGCTTGTTTTGTTGGCGATTTCCTTAGCCGTTAACTTGTTTTCCTTGTCAATGAGGTTGTCCACTTCCTTTTATATTAGCTCCCTCAGGCCGCTAAGCCTTGAAAACTGACTTCGCAGGCACTTAAGTCGGTAAAATGCAGTGGTGTGACGGCTTTCTTCCTTGGGAGGCCGACTTCATATGGTTCATTTTTGAGGGATGAAGTTGATTATGGAAGACCCAGGGCCTGGTCGTCTTTTCTCGTGGCACTGATGCGTCCATCCTAGCCGAGTATTAGATGCTATAGGTTGGTTCCATGCTCCTTCCCGTATCTTTTTTGGCACGGTCAAATGCCAGTTATTTGCGCCGATAAGTGCGCTGGGCCGAACGTTCCGGTACGATTCAATCGGGAGTCCTTTTAAATATTGCATAGGCAAGTTTAGTTTAGTAGTAGTTTTTGCTTGATATGATCAGGGTTCGTAAAATTTCGATACACACAGTATCATACTTGTATTTCACCTGTGCTTAACATGTCTAATAAGAAGATTGGAGAATTTAATAACGGAAATTTGTGTCTCCCGAGTGCAGGTGAGTGTGGAGCACACCATTATGGTTTTTAAGAACTTCCTCCTGTGTATTAGTGGTTCGCGAGAAAGCTGACCTAGATGCAATTGAATGGCTTTGGTTGCAGCCACTGATGCCGCCCACCCTTTGTAGTAAGGGTGCGGCACATTTTGTTGATATGTATTATATGTAATTTCTGCTCCAGAGGCATTGCTTCAAACTCTGGACAAGTTTGTAGTTTGTTGTCTACGTTCTGGCACGCCGTGCACCTCGCTCTGTTATCATAATCATCCACTGCCTTCGTGTGGTGGTTCAGACTGGAGTGCTTCGTACTGAAAATCGGCATCGTTACTTGGCTTGCGGCCTCATCTCATACAGACACTCACTAAAGATTTGCTTGGAGGATGTCTTCCCTGTTTTGGGGAGCATTGCCCATTGAAGCTTCAGTTCAGTGGGCGGTTTCTCCACTAGCTCTTGTATGAGCATGATCCTTGAGCTCGCAGGCCTGGATCGTTGAGTATGTATTTCGTACGCCGAGCGCGTGCTCGATAATCAGCTGTAACCTGACCCTGGGTGTCGAGCACTCAGGTCGTCCTAAACACATTTGCAGAGTTTTGGTGATTTCCGGCACCAATTCCGGCAGCATTAATTTGCTTTGAACAAGATCCTTGCCTTTAGCCTTTGGGATTGATTGCAGGCGCATTAAGTTGCATGCGTATATCCGGTGATCTCAGTGCTTGTCTGGAAGCTGCTGAAAAACAACGGCAAGTTTTGGGGATTACCGTCGAAATTACGAAATTCTCTTGGAATCTCTTGGCGCTTGGAGCACTCTGCGTAAATATGGCCTGTTTATATTCAGGATGTGCACATGGGCGACGAGTGTGATGCCGTCTGCTCGCGTGCCGTTACTCTGGTTTGCTCTATTGAGGTTGTGTGCGTAGAAGGTTCCAGATTTGTTGAAGTTAGGGATGTATGGTACAGCAATCCCGCGTAGTGCACGTGGTATAACCTTGCTGTAATGTAGGTGCCTTGCTTACGCGTCGGTGGAGTACATGTAATAGCCATCGTGAATGTGGATATCGCTCCCTGGGTTGGTGAGGTTATGTTGCTCGGGTCGATCAGCGAGTTTTCTGCAGCTGGCGAGGAAGATGCTTGCGGTTTGAGCGCTTTGCGTGTTCTAGGAGAAGATCTTTCGTAGCTTTCAAGGCTGCTGTAGGTCGTTACTGCAATCGCAGCTCTAGCTAACGCCGTTGCCGTTTGTGTCGGCGCCGACACGACTCGAAATGGTACCATGAGTTGCAGCGGCAACATTGAACCAAGAAGGCAAAGAGTACCCAAGGATAGGGCCTGTTGGCCACAGTTTTAAAGCTACCCTTATAAAACCTTGCCAAAGGTCTTATTTCTATCGACTAAGCGCGGCAATTTTTTCAAATTTTTAATCACTTCATTGAAGTCCTGGTGTCGGAAGCGAAACCTAGATGCTAAATAATAATAATCGAAAAACCAACACGTTAACCGCAAATTCCCTCATCACTAGTCTTGTTTCATCTGGCTAATCAAATTATACGCATTCGTCGTCACTTCTATGTATTACATATTGAGTTCCCTAATGTTTAAGATGACAACGATAGAGTAATTGTAAGTACAAGTGCTGGCGAACACACTGGACGTTCCTGCTCTGAATTGATATGCCGACTGGCATATCCTACTTCACATAAGACTTGGCGGTCCAAACTAAAATATAAAATTTGGATCCGACAAACAGTGGAATTGGAGGACAGCTATGTTGAGGCAAAAGTCGCCATCAAGGATCAGCTCGGTGAGGAATTCAATATCCAATTCAACATTCATTTCAACCCAATCCCATTAACCTGAAACCAGGCACATCATGCAATGTCGCATGAAGCGAGTTCTAACAGCCGCGTAGATAGCTTACACAGCCAAGGAAAAACCTATCGTTCAAAACATTCTTGCCACTGCTGTGGTTTCAGACCTCGATTTGTCAGAAACTAACAGATTTGGAAGGTTATTGCTTATTCTCATCAACAAAGAGTTCGCCAAAAAGCTTTGCCTAAGCCATGACACATTTAACATGGGAATCCTCAGAGTCGAAGACTCTTCAACCAATATCAAGCACTTGGCCACATCGCATCGCAACACTGACTGCCAGTTCTCGCTGCGATTTTCTGTTATCAACCATGTTTCTCCTAGACGGAGATCTCGAGACATCCAGTTGAAAATTACCAGTCAATTTACAATTAATTCCATGACTCTACAGAATCCATAGATTAAAAGAATGACTGCGACGGCTGTAATTGCAGTTGCTGTGACTGCTCCAGCGGCGACAGCCGCGGAGTAAGCTCCTATTGTGGTGTAGGGGCATTTTGACTCTCTTTACAATTTCTTCTGCAGAGTGTAAAAAAAAAGCAGAGGTCCGTGTTCTGCATAGTGTAAACAAAGTTCGTCGTACCAATAGTAATCTTTAGCATCCGGCCAGCTAAAATCTGCTGCATAAACCCTTTAATCGAATTTCACAATTATATTGAGAATTGCATAATCTTTGTATAGTCATTTCATTTAGTTTAATTCTCATTACAAATTAAGTCAAAAATTGTAGAGCTGTTACATGTGAACTCGCCAATCAAACACCCCACTGGCTCGACATGTGTCAGCTGTTCTTTATTGTTTGAATTCATAACGGCTTGGTTCTAACAGATAGTTTTAAATTCCTAATCATGTTAACCAACCTTGTAAGCCTGCTATGTTAGGCAACACTTAAACTCAGCTGTTATTCGGTTCGCCTTCGTTTGGGGTCCATCTTTTACAAAACAGCGTTATTCTGTCGGAGCCTACAAATAGTTTTTATTACTCAGTTGCTAAAGGCATACGTTTTGGCGCCCCCGGGTGGACTCCGATAAGAATTTAAGCAACTGTGCAAGTCATGGCATCTCCTTTGGAACTGCCTACAAGGTATCAACAAATAAAGTACGTAATAATCTAAGTATGAAATATCGCAACATATTTCTGCTCTTGGACAAGTTGGTGCTGGAAGCACGTGGTTAGTGCACTAACACATTGTCGCGGTATTCGTATGCAGAATTCATCTGCGCTGCATGCGCACACGCACATATTTGAAGCGCAACTGAATGCATACATATATCGACCACAGCTATACAAGCGTGAAGTAGCTGAACTATTATTTGCATTTTATGCCTTCCTCAAGTTCGCTGGAAATCGCGTGTTTTTATAGATCGCTTCTGTGCCGAAAGGTCATCGCTGTTCTTTTGTCCCCTGCTGACTGCATCAAGATTAATTGATTGCTGTTGTTAATGTTTAACAAGATCGTAGACTTTGGGCATTCACTCAAACGAAGCAGCAACGCATTAATTACAAACTAATTCAAATCATATCGATACAGATAATCTGCTTGAACGACTGGACCGCGTTGGGGACAACATTGAAGGATCAACAAAACAGCTCGAAATCAGTCGACCCGTTTCGAGCCGTGCGAAATGTAATGTCGATTGGACATTCTCAAGGGTATTTCAGGGAAGTCGTTCCTTATAGCTCTTCGGAGTAGGTCAGACGCAAATAGGAATCGTATCACCGCTCGGGACTAAATACGTCAATGTCGCACAGTCGATATCTCCCGCACATAGGTTGCCGACAAAGACTTAATTGATGCTGATATTCTTTTGACGAATGTAGAAAAATTCAATCACCTTTTGTCGTGCCTCGAAAAGAAGCTCTGGGAACAGTTAAGGCATATCAGAAAACTTATAATAACTGTCCAAGGCATTAGGGAGTCTTAGTCGAGCTTATGACAATTGTCTCACAAATTCTTCTCCATCTGCTTCCGCATTACGGTCTCCAACTTACACGGTCACTGCAGTTAATGCATTTTATCCCTTGGCTATAATAATACTATGATTATCCACACTGTAATGACGAGAGTAGATGCAAAAACTTGTTCTAGGTGGTACGAGCATGGATTAACAATCCATTCCCTTGTGGCAGGACTGCGCAAAAGCGTTAAACAAACGGTATCAGCATCTTGCAGTTGACGAATCGACTTCTAATAGGGCAAAACAAATTAGGCCCAGTCGCGATGGGAACTATCGCAAGGCAAGCAAATCCTCACTGACAGTTTTACAGTCTACCGTAAATGTGAACATTAAATGTTACCGTCCGTCTTTCGCAAATGCTACCGCAGAAACTCGTTTTAAATTTGCAAAAAGTTGTGTACTTTGCAAAATTGTTTTCGTAAGGGGCAATGAGCTCCCCAATGCAAATTGTTCAATTGCCGAGTCTGTTCTTAGCCTCATAACACACTGCTGCTTAGGTACAATGCGGTGCCACAAATCGCACGCAACTAACTCAGCAATCACGCAATGCATCACTGAACTATAACCAACAACAACTCTGATAGATGTAAAAATCAGTCGGGTCAAAAACAGACGGTGAGAGTTCTCTTGGATTCGGGCTCGCATGTTAATTTCATAACCGAAGAATTGGCAAAGGGTCATAAATTAAAGAGGTATCAACACAACACGAAGTTGACAGGTTTCGGCAATTCATATCTAACAGCGCGGCATGCAGTTTAAACTACAATTTGCTCTCGTACCAATTCATTTGAGGTTGTGGGTGAAGTTATTGTCTTACAAGCCATTTCATTGTATCACAGCACCCAAGGACGGGATTCGCGGAAATCTATGCCTTGCAGACCCCCTTTTTAACTCAACTAAGCGTACCGATATGCTGATAGTGCGAAATTGTGTTTGCCGATACATGCATGGTCGGCATGCTTCTGACCGGTTCATATTCAGCCTTCCTTTCAAATATAGTATAGTATATAGATTTGATGCAAGACAGACAAGGTTATTCACAAAAAACCCCATTACTTTATCCCATACCAGTGAATACTCAGACCCCAAAATTTGTCTACGAAGTTTAGGGTCGTGTTCGATGCCTCTTCAAGAGCCTCGCAGCTCTCACTGAACGACCTACTCATTGTGGGTTCAACTAAGCTAAGATTTCGCTCAAGACCAATGCCGACTTCACAAAGATGTACTGGCAAGCTTTGGTATAGAAGACTCATCGAGACTTTCAAATCATTTTCTGGCGGCGTAGCCAAGAAGAACCGTTCCAACTATATTGACTTAACACGGTTACATATAGCACCGCCAGCGCTCCATTCCCTGCTATTCGTTGCTTAAAACAGTTAAGGTAAATCCATGCCAAATCACATCCATACATTTAGCAGACATGAATTAGATGCAAACAACACACCGACAAGTGCTCAGCTCATTCGCCTCTCGCTTGTTTGACCCATTAGTAAAAATGTCACTCGTAAAATCGTGATCCAAACACTCTGGTCGCTTAAGATAGATTGGGACAATGAAATTCCTCCGGAGATGCTGAAGAGTTGGTATCGTCAATAAACCGCCTAAGCATAACAGGGTATCAGCCATTCACGGTCCTGCAGACCTTCCTTCGCGAGGCTTTACGGTAATGGCGCTCAGCACGTCCTTCTGGTTCAACGGACCATCGTTCTTAAGTTCTGACCAATGCGCAGGCTGAAATTCGAGCCAATTAATGCTGCATCACATTTATTCTCAGAGGCTGAATCGAATCCAATTCTAAGCGTCTTTAAACATTTCTCTTCTTATCTCAAAGTCATTTGAGTCATTATTTCTCGTTTTAAAAGAGGACGCAGTTAGATCCTGTGGACTAGTGCTACGCTTTCAGTTTCCGAATTCGCGTTTTCGTTTTGGCCATATCTCAGACTGTTCAACGCAAATCATTTGTCATCGAATTCGAGAAGTTGCCTAAAAATCAGTGTTTGCTAAATTCATTTCAAAAGCTTAACCCATTCATAAGCACGGAAACAGTGGGTAATTGGACTTTACGTTGGTTTCCGATTAAGCCAGGTTCACCTGGAACTTAATGCCAAGTTTCATTTGCTAATGCGGAAGGGAGTACAAAATTGCCAAGGACAAGGAAACGTACAGCACTCTCAGTGGATCCCACCACTTCGACCACGTGTTAATACTCCCAAGGGCACCCCATTTTGGTGGCATTTCGGAACCGGCTTGGAAGTCCGCTAAACATCTTTTCATCGAAGCCGAAACGCCCTACTAAAGAAAGATGAGGTCCACACGGTTCTCGTCGGGGTCAAAGCAGTGCTAAATTCACGTCCATTGATCGCTGATTGCAACAGCCCTAATGATGGGGATGCTATCACTCTGGCGCACTACCTCGTCGGCTCTACTCTCTCAACGTTGCCACCGGCACACTTGTCCCCATCGGCGAAAGACAACCAGAGCTGTCTGAAGCGTTGGCAGCTCTTATCGGCAATTAAGCAGCGTTTTTGGCGAGATTGGTCCCGTGAGTACCTCACAAGCTTGCAACAACGAGCCAAATGGACGAATGAGCTCGCAAACATAGAATCTGGAGAAGTCGGAAAACTTGCCGTGCTGGATGTTGTTGCTCGGCATTGCCCTGAGGTGATCTTCGGGACCGACGCAAGGTGCTAGTGGCAGTTGTAAAGACCAAATGTGGACTATACAAGGAAGCAATTCACACTCTGGTCCCACTATCCAATGATTGAATTGAAGAACAGGAACTCTTCAACGCGGGCGATGCAAAGTCATTTCATTTAGTTTAATTCTCATATACATATTATGTCAAAAATTTTATAGCTGTTACATGTTAAGCGACCGGTAGCTGAGAGGCGGGGCACATTTGACAGCTCTCCTTTATTGTTTGAATTCATAACGGCTTGGTACTTAACAGATAGTTTTGAATTCCTGATCATGTTAACCAACCTCTGCTGTTATTCGGTTCCTTCACGGCGAATTGGAATATATGGCACTTGGAATAAAACTACGTAAGAAAAAACTTCATTTGGTCTTTTACAAAACAGCGTAATTCTGTCGGAGCCTACCAGCTCCGACAGTTCAGTCATCCAATCTTATTTCCCCACTCTCTTGATATTAAAACCTTAGCTTAGTAATACTACGGTTGTTCGCTATATCTGACTTTTTTCCTTTTTTAAAAAGCGGAACAATAATAAATTTTTTTCAGAGAGATGAAAAAATTTCACTGGTGTATGGACAAATTAAAAAGTGTTGTCAAGGGACTTGAGAGATAATTTGAGCAGTTTTTTATGATACAGCTCGGGACCAAATCAGGTTTAGGTGAAAATGAGATTTTGGAAGTGGTTAGATCCTGGTGAACAGTAGATTAAATAAAAGTGAGTTAATGTAAAATCTCTATTGGAATCGGGCATAGAATAAGTAGATAAAAAAAACTGCAAAAAAGTTAGCAGTAGCACTTTTAAGAAAAAGTGAGAGAGGAAAACAGTGGGACTTTCGTTTCGCATTAACAAAAGAAAAAAAGCTTCGGAATACTTTTAAGGTAAATTTTACAGCTACTACCTAGCTAATGTAACATTTAGATTTAAGTTGGAAGTAGTCAGACTTGACTATCGAGTATTTACCAAAATCATGGTCAGTTTAAATCGTTTAAAAATTCTAGATTTTGTATTTTTCAGATATCCAAGCAGTTTACAGAACAGGAAGAGATAAAGGAGGTAGACAAGAAATAATAGTGATGTCTAAAAGTCTGTCATTATGATTGGAAATCCAGCTGATCCCAAGCAAAGAAACCTCAATAAGACAAAATCATTTGCCACCGACTCATAACATTGCAACCAGAAAACATTTGGAAAACTAAAGTCACCAAGGACAATAAGGTGATCATGACTGGCCAATAATGAATAACAATTAATTTCAGACCCTGGCGGTATATATGAGCAAGTAACCAGAATGTTGAACTTGGGAAGAAAGAAATAATTCAATATTCAAGGAGTCAGCAGTTTTAATAAGCTCGGAAGTTAAATTTGATTTTAACGCAATTAAGACACCACAGCTACAATTTTGCTAAACAATTGCTCCCGAACAAGTATTTTGAAGGACTAGTAATCTCTAATAATATGTAAAATAATATAAATTCAAAGTTAAATTTAGTTATGACGACAACATCACGATCAGGAAGGGAGAGTCTTGTGAAATCATTCTCAGTTGCTGACGACAATAGTCTCGACTAATAAAATAGACTTCTTAGAAGCCAATGCCGCAGGTGCGACTGGTGCAGAAGATAGGCCGGCAGGTGGACGCAGAGGAAGAGCAACCAGAGCCTTCACCAGGGCACTAGTTGGTACAGCCAGTGAAATATCGGCAGAGATAGGTCCATCCTGAGCCAAGGCTTAGGAAATTTTGGCTTGCGCCAAGTTTATGCTGCCAGTCGCTAACATTGATACTGCACCTTGCCTCAAATCGGCTCCAACTAATTCGTCATCGCATGGATTCACATCACCACAAGTTGAGGGAGGAATCATACGATTTTCCTTCTGCGGAATCCATCGATGAACCCGTTGTAGGTCGAAGCTGCCCGAAAGCCTAAGAGTCTGCTGCCCTGAAATAATTAAATTTCTTTTAGGCAATGAGAAATACTTTTAGGATTTAGGTAAAGAAATCGATAGAATTAACTTTAAGTAAGACAAAAACGCTCCTATTGTACGAGAGATAGCACCGGGCGAATAATGCATTAAGCGTAAGTGGTGAAACGGAAGTTAAGAGCGGCCAGCTCGCAGCAAAGAAAATAGTTAAAAGAGATTAACATCGCACACGACAATACTTATCAGAAAGCGCGCGATTAAAGTGAGAACTTACTCTCAGAAGTTTTGCAAATTCAAAAACAATGCCAAAATGATTATAAATTTTACAAATAATTAACGACTTAAAGTCACTGTCTTTAATAATTAACAAACAATTTAGATTGGTAAAATGGGCGGTAGTACCCACACAATGTTCACAAGATTAGATTCGAATCGTCGTGAATTATTCAGAGAATAATGAATAAAAACAAAAAATGCACGTATGTTTACAACAGTGGCGAAACACAATTAGTAGTGGTAAATATTATAATTATCTTAGAATTTTTTTTTAATCGGACAACGATTTTATATAGCTGCCATGGGAACGTTGCGGATAATCTTCATAGCTTTACTATTGTTAAATGCAAATAATTTAATTAATTTAATTTGTTTTAAAAAATATTAAAGTTTAGAAATAGCTGCGAAAGTGTATAAAATTCGGGATAGCTTATTTGCTTGATTTGTACAGAAGATCACTTAAATGAAAATCTAAGTAAACGGAAGTAACTAAAACATATTTCTTTTATAAATATTGTTTTGAAAATTAGAAGACTGACGACATCAACCACACGTGGATCCCGCACGTCGGCGCTTCGTTCCACTCAGCCAAAGCTTACTTCAAAATGACGAGCATGATATTCGAGGTGGTATCAATAATGCTCGACCTCTGTAACCTTTAAAAGCCGCTGGTTATATGAAAGTACAGAAACTTACTCGTCAAGTTTGGCAGCGATTATGGTCAATCTGGTTGATTCAGGTGAAAGCAAGGCCGAAATGACGCACGAGACAAGCCAACTTGTAGATAAGCTATCTTCTCATAGTAAAAGTTATTGGGATCGCTTTAAATGAGTGGAATCTGGGACGCGTAGTGGAGTTACTTCCTGCAGACAACTTCCTAGTTCGTCTAGTCTCTTTAAAAAGGTATACAAACGATCACTCTCAAAAATTTATCGATAAGAGATTATATATAACTGCACTACACTTTTAAGCAAAACACTCTATTCGTTGCCCGCACACCCCAGCACGGATTAATTATCATCGAAGCTTCGGTCACTTCACTGTAGGGGCTCAAAAGTCTGCAAGCAGCTTTGAGGATTTTCTCCCGTATTCAATTTTCTGAGAACGTAACAAAAATCAAAAATAGCAGTGGTGGGATCGAACAGTAAGATCTAAGCGTCTACATGCAGCTTTGAGGATTTTCTCCCGCAATCATTTTGCTGAGAACGTTACAAACAGCAAATAATCAAACAGTAAAATCTACGCGTTTCAATTATTTCTTGTTATCAACATCTTTAATTAAAATTGTATATTTACGATTGTGAAATTTACGATTGTCGCTATTATTCTTTATTCTAGACAAATAGGCTTGAAAAACCTCTTCCTTTCATGTTGCAATTTTCACAACAAACTAGTCTCTAAGTATTAAAGCTACCTCTATAAAACCTTCTCAAAAGTTATAATTGTTTTTTTAGCGTTGTTTGTAAGCGGTTTTGATTAATTACGTGAAGAACTGAAGTTTTTCATTCAACCAAGCTTAGCTTAATTCCAGTTTTTGGACCGGATTTATATTTCATATTTTGAAAAACACAATTTATGCATTTATAATTATTAGTGGTCTCCGTTCGGTTCTGCCTTACGAGCGTTTGGAAATTAAAATCAGTAGCATATTGAAAAAGAAACATAGTTTGTGCTGGCTCTTGGCTGCGTACCAAAACGGAGCCCCAGACTGATGGGGCGAAATGTCCGGTAGCGGCATAAGGTTTTATGATCAGGGAAAATGCGCCGAATTGGCCGACCAAATTAGGAAAAAACCAGAGCTCAGGTCAAAACGTTTTTATTCACTTTAATTTATGTTGCGCACTACAAATCAAATGTATTCAACTCCAGAGGCCTGTTGGGAGTGTTGCTTAGGTTAAAAAGGACAAGACTCAAAAGCGAATTCGACAAAGTACAGCTAATATTCTACAAAATGTGCATCGGCAAAGAGAATCGTGCTCTAGTTTCTAATTCTCTCTCGTTGCCTCTCCAAGATTTATTTGGGTGGGCCTAGTTTTATTTTGAGTGGTCTCTAACAAAGTTGTTTAATATTTATAATTGAAAAACAATTATGCGTAAGTTAGCCGCACATTCCTTCATCACTTGTCTCGTTTCATCTGGCTAGTCGTTTTACACGCGATTTCTCCATCGATCAGTCGTTGTCACGTCCAATGGACATTATTTATCGAGTTCCGTTATACCTACGATGGCAACGATCGAGCACTTCAACGACAACGGACCAACATATCATTAAAACAATTGTAAGTACAAGAGCTGGCGAAGACACTGGACTTTCCCGCGCTGAATTAATATGCCGGCTGGGAATATCGGAATCCTATTTCACGCCATGGCAAAGACCAATCTGAAATAGAAACTTTGGATCCAACTAACAGTGGGCGCTGGGAGTTAGAAAAAAGCCATGTTGAGACAAAAGTCGCCTTCAAGGATCAACTCGGGAAGGAATTCAATAGCACCAGAACACTGAGCTCCCCGTTCTCGTTAGCACCATCCAGTTCCATTGCTTTGTCATCGTTGGAGATATCCCGGCTAAACTTGCCACTTTCGACGAAATATTTGCAAAGTGTAAAAACTTAATCCCCTCATTTGATCGCTCGTAAAGTAAAGCTCATAATTTTCTCCGTTTTGTTTGGCTTATGAGCGTTCGGCAATAATGTTCAGTTGCATATAATCTTTGGAAGAGGAAGCTGTGCTCAATCTTAGCAGTTGTTCAGTATTAGTGGTTTTTTATCTGTTATTCATTACATCCCCATCTCTGATTTAAATGAGTCTATAGCTATAGAAAACGCTCTATAGTTCACCCTTCGTTTTGGCGCCCAGCGTGGGGCATGCGTGTGAAAAACATAAATATATTTATTATTGAACAATTCTTAATTTCCAAACGCATTTTTCGCAAGTTCTCTCAATTATCGTCTCGTTCTTTGCTGTGGCTGCAAGCTCATTAGCCATCTCGTTCGCTCTCGTCAGTATCAGTATTCACGATGGCAACATAAGACAAATACAAACGCCAACGAAGGGAGACTTCCCTAAGGTACTATCAACGACTTGCTTTCCACATTAATCTTTCTAGAAACTATAGTCACGCTGTTAGTACTACAACCGGTCGAGATATCCAAAGCAACACTACTCCAAGGCTTGGTACACAACTCGAATGCTATGCTTGGGCCACTGGAACCTCGGAAATATAATGTTCAAATATTGCGCAGGCCATGTTAGTCTGCACCAGCAATAAATGGAATGAGCCGTAGGCTTTAAGATATCTGCCGTCCATAAAAACATAAACCTGATAATGTATGATAATGTATTCGCTCACATGAAAGTTGTCTATGAAACGGTGAAGGGAAACCAACTTTATCTGCTGTAAATAAAGTGTCAACGCCGGACGCACGAGTAAACAATTAATATTAAATCCTCTTTAAACAATCATTAATGCTTTTTTTCTTTACTCAACTTCATTGTTAGTTAGTTTTCCGGTTTGCTTTGGCGACGGTATAATTACTAATAACCAGCTAAAATAATATTACTATAATTGCAGAGGTGCCAATTATGTAAATTATGTTGTTACTTCATTGTTAGTTAGTTCTCCTGTTTGCTTTGGCGACGGTAAAATTACTAATAACCAGCTAAAATAATATTACTATATTTGCAGAGGTGCCAAATATGTAAATTATGTTGTTACTTCATTTTGCGATCTCTGTCAGTATAAACAGGGAATATTTGTATTTCATGAATTCAAGGAATGCGAAGCATAAACATTATCCCAAATTTTTAATTTCATACTAATTTTCATAAAGGCCTTTGGGCTTTAGGCCGAGAGACGGAGAAAATTCATACGAGCGAGTAAAAGCTTTATAGTGCTCCCGCATCAAGTGTCGTTGGGCCCAATAAACTGTATCCGGTTACTGTGGAACAAACGTTAGCTTTAATATAAAGTTATGGTAACTGGGCTTACACTTAAAATGGCTTTGTTACTTTTAAACAAAATTCGTATATATCTTTTAAATTCAAGGAACTTCTATTGTTGAACGTTAGTCGTACTGATGAAGGGTAAGCAGCGTAAGACTGGAGTTTCATTTATTATTATTTCATCATCAGACCAAAAGCTTGTATTATATATATACATATATATATATATATATACATAAACCATATATATATATATATATATATATATATATATATATATATATATATATATATATATATATATATATATATTTTAAAAGTGGATATATTGCATGCGTATGAAAATTTAAATTGTTAAACAGTTTTGTTCGGAGATGGCTATTTTTCTTAAATAAATTCCATAATATCTACAGATGTGATTTCTGAGTTAAATCGAAAAAAATAATTATTACCAATGAAAAGTTTCTTTTACAACCACCAGCACCATAAACACTTTGAACGTATTTATATATTGTATATATATTATATTGTTGAACGTTGATGTAATATAAGCAGTACAAAAAAGTGGTTCAAAGAAACCAAGCACGAGCTTGCTATGTGCGGGCCCTATTATCATAGTGGGCAGTTATCGACAGTTATCGGCGAGGAAAACACAAATAACATAATGTAGAGACATTAAAAAAAAAAAACTTAAACAAAGAACGGTGCAAATATGTTAAAACCATAAGTTTTTAAAACAGAGATAGATGTTGAAATGCAAATTTTATTATAATATATAAATATTACAAGGATCACGAAAGGGTTCATTCAGGACGAAATTTTAGGTACATCTTGGCAAGTTAAGAGAATGGTTGCGGGTTGGTCAAAAAGGCACATTAAAAGTTAAGCAGCTTTCCAATTCTGTGGAGTCAATATCACCTTTGGCAAGATTTTGCATACAAATAGTTCCAAGCATGAATCTACGATTTACAAGAGTAGGTAAATTAAACAATAGTAATCTACCAGAGTAAGAAGGCAACCTTACGTTTTGATCCCATCAAACCACGAAGGACTAAAAGAAGAAATTTTTTTGTACCGGCTCAATACGATCAATGTATACCTGATATTGGGGACTCTAAACGGGAGCGCAATTAAATTTAAATTAGGACGGTTCCCTTGTCAGTTATAATTTAGTTCTATAAGGATCGTAAAATTCTTTTGAACATCGATTAATAAATCCAAGTACACCCATAGCCTTGTTAACAGGAGACTTTACGTGTTATGACAGAAGGAAGATCATTGATGAATAAAGTTAATAGCAATGGGCCCAATTACTTCCATGAGGCACTCCAGATGTTACGTTGATCATATTGGAAACTACGTTTTTAAAAAAAGCCCTCTTTGTTCTTCTATTCAAATAACTTAAAATCCAAGTTAAAAGATTATTCGAAAACCCGAGCTGATCTAATTTATATTAATAGAAGAGAATGATTAACAGAAACAAAAGCCTTACTAAAATCTGTATATATAAAACGCATTTTTTTATTAAATCGAGTTTCGTAGTGGTAGACCTTCGCTGAACTTTACGTTTTTACAGGGATAAAATACAATTTGACCTGTTTAAATTAAAAGGGTAAACTGAATTTAGACAAGAATCCGCACTATAGGTGGTTTGGAGGAACTAAATCACTAATCTCAGAATCAGTAGACGCCTTAGTTGAGTTTCATCGTGCTAATGAGGGCAAGGCGGAGTTTTTTCGCTTGACATTTACAAAGTTATAAAATTGCTTGGGGTTAATTGAAATTTCGGTTTTACACCGGTGTAAATGCATAGAATAGCATTGACTGTTAAGAAAATAAAAATCCGATCGAGCAACCACATATTTCGAAAAATCAGATGGCTTGCCCCTTTTGTACTTTTTGTAAGTGTTTGTTTAGGTTTTTAAATCATTGAATCTCTTTTGTAAGCCACGGAGGTCTGTTATGCCTTGGAGAAAGACTGTCAAGAAAGCATTCACGCTACAGAATAATTCACTTTCAATATCTATGAAACTAAGTAGTTTAGTTCATTAAAGTCGCATTTATGGAAGCATTTCGTTTTATTAATACAAACTAAATGGGAATAGGTATCAGGGCAGGGAAGGGAAATTGTCAATTCCATTGTGGGAAGGTTAATCCTAGATACAACGACCTCAGACGGATCCAAAACAAATTAAAGATCTAATTGCATATTTAAAGAGTTACGGATAAAGCTAATTTGTTGTAATGATAGGTCAAAAAGTCCATCAACAAAGTGACAAATGATGTTCATAAATAAATTAAAATGTCAGACCAAGGGGGATATAAGAACAGGTTATAAAGATAGATAAGGCATGTAAGGAAACTTTTACACTACAAATTCTTATTCATTGGGGTAGTCAGTCTGAAGCACGTCTGATGTAAAATTGGAGTTAACAGCAATAAGCACACCACCTCTCCTACGAGAGCAGCGAACAGTCTAGGTAACTTAGTAATTTAGTCCCCTTACATTTTGTTAGGCTAGGAATGTAGGAGTGTTAATTTTTTTGGAATAGACTCTGAAACTGAAGGCCGATTATTTTTTTTTTTGTCTTTTAGAAAGAAATTCTTTTGTAATTAGTTCATCATCAGGCCAAAAACTTTTATAATTTAGAACTTTAAAAGCTCTGGAGGAACAGATATTTTAAAAGAGTAAATCTTGAGAGCGTATGAATATTTAGATTGTTCACCTGTAATGTTTCCATAACACCAACAGATGTGGTTTCGGGGGTTAATCGAGAAACAATTGTTTCCTATGGGGAAAAACAGAAAGTTTCTTTTTACCACCACCAACATCTTGAACACTATAAACATTTTGACTCCAAATTTCTGATGAAAAGAGTACTCCAGAGCATGCAGTACCATTAGGAACAACTGGCTGTAAAGCTTTTAATCCACATGGCTGCTTTACAACTTATCCAGTAACAGGGGTAACTCACTTTGCAGTGTTTTACCAAAACTGTTAACTTACCGCGTTGAACCCTTCAGTGAGTTGTTTTAATACTCCAAAAAGATTCTTAAAGCCGTCAGGAGTCTGCTTATAAAGCCAATAATCTCAAGTTCCCTGCAGGACTCACACGACCACTTGAGCCCAAACCACAGGTCAATGTAATATATATTTATATCTATACTAGGAGCACTGGCAAAACATGAGCATGAGAATGAGATTACAATAACAATGCACGGGGATTAGACAATTTAAAATAAAATTATTAAAACTCTAATAGTGAATACAGATTTATAAGAAAAGCCTAGTATCAAACAAACATAATATAGTTAAACTAAGCTTGGTTAGAAGAAAAACACCAGTACTTGACAAAATCACAGAGCACAAGATAAACCCAACCGATCACAATCAACGCTAAATCGATTACGATTATGGAGATTGTCTAGTCTTAACATCATCAGATGTGGTTTCGAAGATAAATCGAGAAACAAATAATGGTTTCGTATTGGGAACAACTGTTAGTTTCTTAAACACTTTGAACATTTTTACTCCGACTTTTTGATGAAGGGAGTACTTCAGAGCACGCAGTACTATTAGTAACCGCTGACCGTAAAGCTGGCTGTAAAGCTTTATATCCATCGGGCTGCTCTATAACTTCTCCAGTGACAGAAGCTGATGAGCTAGGTGCTAGGTTCGGCGCCGTAGACTTATTACAAATATTTAAAATTGGAATTGCTAAGCTAAACGCTAAGGTGACTCACTTAGCAGTTTCTTGCTACTAAACTATTCACTTGCCGATTTGAACCCTTCAGTGAGTTGTATTAATACTCAAAAAAGATTCTTAAAAATATATATTTGGGTGTAGATGGAAGCTGACAACCTTTCTTAGAACAGGGAACAGACATTAAAAATTTACTATTAGTTTGTTTTAACGAACGCGAAACTTGTGTGACTGCAGTAGGATTCGAGATAATTTATTTGCGATAATAATTGTGTAAAGCTAGCGAAAATGCGACAACGAAAGGGAGTGGGAATGCCATATTTTCTCGCGCACCTACTTACGAGAGCTCGTGGGCCAGCGTGACAATTCGTAACGTGCAGGTATGACACATAGGATACGGGATAGGAGCATTCAATACCCGACCCCCAACTCGTAGCAATGTCGAGGAACACCAATCTAATTTACTTTACTGAAGAAAAGGGTTTAACTTTTGAATATTCGTTGCTACCGGTTTATTTTTCCGAATTTTATTTATGTCGTCCCTGAATTCGTAAAATTGGATTACTTCAATAATTATCTCAAAATCGAAATTCAGTTCTCTTGGCGAAATACTTTTTTCAAAGGGCTTCGACACCTTTCTGCACCTTTGAATAAAACAGGAAACCCACACGAACACTCTCAGAAGCTTCAGATGCGACGAAAAGGACTCTATTTTCCGAAGCAAATAATTTGACTCTGGGCTGACCAGAGCTTGTGCCGATTTGCGTAGCTCCATCGACACTACATCAGTCGGCAGTTCGAAATGTCTGTTAACAGGCCAATTATTTTCTGAGTCTAGCAAGAACGAGGGCCCACCGAACCAAATGGACGTTGTAAGCTCCTCTACGTCACATCCTCGGGACACTATGTCTGCTGGGTTGACTTTCGTGGGAACGTGTCTCCAAATTGCTTTCTCCGACCACTCCTGAATTTCTGCAACCCGGTTTGAAACAAAAATCGACAACGGCGAGGGATGGGTTTTGATCCAGTGTAAAGTGATCTCGAAGTCTGTATACAGGAAAACATTCTCAATGGGACACTTTAGCAATGAGCTGCACACAGCTCAAGGCCTGGCAAAGTTTTCGTCTTGAGGGGAGCGACTTTCGATTTGGCGGTCAATAAAGATACCTTTAAACCTTCAGCAGTTTGAGTACGAACGTAGATGCACGCTCCGTATGCTTGCATGAAAGAGTCAGCGAAACCATGTATTTGAATCGGTACTTGTGGATCTCTGTTCACGAATCGCGATAACTTAATTTTCGGCACCTGCAGAAACGTCGCTAAAAACGTCTCCCACGATGTAAGCAACTGCATCTGTAGCGACTCGTCCCAATCTAATTTTTGAAGCCACATTACCTGCAACAACATCTTTGCCTTTGTGATCAAAGGACCCAAGAGACCAAGTGGGTCGAAAAGTCGAGTAATCTTTAACCGGTAACCAAACCACGCTAAGGGTCTTAGTTACGTCTGAGTCTGCCATAAGTGGAATTACAGCGCTATCAAATGCGGATAACTCTGGGCAGTTCGAAACCCACTTTGCCTATTGCAAGACCTGAGAAACTTCGTCTCGAAGACTTTGCAGGTCCTCAACGCATCCGGCGCCAGTCAACAATGCGTCAACATAAAAATCATTCTGAATATCCTTTGCGGCTTTTGGATGAGTTGCTTGGGCCAACTCTCCTAGCCGCATTAAACACCGAATCGCCAAAAAGGGTGCTGGCGAAGTTCCATATGTAACGGTGTTTAACTTAAAGATTTTCAGGGACTCGAATGATTCTCGTCTCCATACTATGAGCTGGAAGTTTCGGTCAGCTTCGTCCAGCATCACTTGGCGATACATATTTTTGACGTCGTCCGCAAGGACAAACTTATGCATTCTAAGCCGAAGCAGAGTAGAGTACAGCTCCTCTTGGATAGTTGGGCCTACCATCAAGATGTCATTCAACGCTACCTGCGTGGAAGTACGGCACGATGCATCGAAAACTACTCTCAACTTAGTTGAAGTATTTCGTGGCCGTAGAACGCATTGGTGCGGAATGAAATATTGCGGAGTATTCGGAAATTTGTCATTGGTGAAGGACATGTGGCCCATTGAAACATAATTCTCCATGAATTCAAGATACATCTTCTTCAGCGAAGGGTCCTTTCCTTTCAAGCGACAAAAATCTATGTTTCGCAACTTCGTATGACGACCCAGGAGTATTTGGGTCAGATTTGAACGGCAAGCGAACCGAAAATCTACCGGACGACAACCTTTGAGTATTTTTCTCAAAGTGTTGTTGACATAGTTGTTGCTCAGAAGTATGAACTTTAGTTTAGGGCGGCAAGTCCTCCACAGACCAAAATTTCTGCAGGGTTGTGTCAATTGACTCCAACGCTTCCTCCTGGCAGCTGAGATGTACCATTTTTCAGCCTTTACATTATTTTAGAGGCACATCACCCTGACACTATCCAGCCGAGAACTGCCTTTTGTAAGATGGGGAGGAAAGGCCCCTGCTTTATCTGGTCAATAGATAAAAGTTCAAAGAAGGAATCAGCGAAGAAGAATGAATGGCTTGGGCAACAACAACGTGTGATGTGAGGAATCGCACACTCTACATCTGTTCGATTTGCATTTTTTTACCATGTAACCCTTTCTTATGCAGTTAATGCATAAGGGTGCTCTTTTAGCGAAATCGAATCTTTGCTGAACTGTTAGGGCTACGAAGAAAATCGCAGTTTGCAATCTGATGTTCAGCTGAGTTGCAATACACGCATTGAACAGAGTATTTCCTGGCAGCGATAAACAAAAAACTCCTATTTCCATTCTTCTGAGGGTTAGATTGGGTCTGTTGAACAGTTTTGGGCTTGGAAGCCTGCTCTGCTACCATGTGTTGGTATCGCCTGTTGAGGGCGGCCTCATATTCGCTCCAAAGTGGAAGCGAAGTATAATCTAACTGTTCTTCCCATTTTCTTTTAGTTCCTGCATCGACCTTGCTCATTACCAGATGTATTAAAATAGCATTAGTAATGCGTCTATCATCCCCAATAGACAGCAAGGAGACATACAAGGCTGTGACCGTGTCGATGAGGGTTCTCAAGGCTGTAGCTGAAGGCTGCGGAATTTTTTGGAAATTAAACAGTGTCGATATTTTGTCGACAAAAATAAGACAATCAATATCGTACACCAGCTTCAGGCTAGCAAGGGCTTTGGGATAATTTTCCCAAGTGACTTGAAAGCCCCTACAGTTCCTAAAGCGTCTCCAGCTAAACACGAAATTGAATGATTGAATTTTTCAATATAGTGTAAAGTGTCGTCCTTGTCAACGAAAGTTTTTTTCGCTAAAAGTTGGGAGTGCAACGCTCGGCCGGTGGCATTGAGGCGGGCAATTTGCTGGCGGAGCGGATTTTCGTTACTGTTTTGTTTCCACTTATTTAAAATCGAAATCAGCAATGACTTTGTCAATACGTCCCTCTCTTTCAACTCTTCGCGGTATACATCTATTTGTATCTTTCACATCTATTTGGTTTTGCAAAAGTGAAGCATTTTCAATGTGTGTATTTAAAATCTCTAATCGACACTTAAGCTCAACCGGATTCACAGATAATTTTGCTTCTATTAAATGGCGATACGTTCGGTTAATACTTTTCATGCAAACATCTCGTTGGTGTTTATGCTCTTCGATATCCTTGGTTGCCATTGCGTTTATTTGTATTTATTTTGTTGGTATCGAAGAGAAGTACAGAAAAAATATTCAAATAGGGTTTTTATATTTTTTAAATAAACCCTGCGACAGTATATGCCGCACGCACGCACTGTAGGGGAGCTAACGCTCAAGCTCAAGCCTACCGAAAAAACTAACAAACGTTTAAGCAGACCGAAAATTGCACTGCTGCAGCGATCGACAACGAAAACGACCAAAGATAACTCGAAATAGCGGTCGCGGTGTCGGTGTGCGTTTGTATGTGTACGCGACTAGCGTCTCTTCCTAGGCAAATGCTAACGGAGAATAATACACTGACCGATAACTAAGGCCAACGAATATATAAGCCTGACGACGAAAGGCGGGCAAAAATTATGAAAAAAATTGTACGAAGCGCAGGAAAATTCTGAAAAGCGCGAGAAAATGTTCAGGCAAACTGCGGCGAAAGTTTTTGGCGCTAATTTTTGAGAACTACTTCTGCACAATTTGCACTTTTTTCCAGCTGTTTTATTTATACCCTAAATTGCTGATCACTACGACGAAAGTTGGGGGACTTAAGTTTGCACTAAATGGGTCGACGACGAGTATTTTATTTGCTTATCTATGGACCAAAGCGATTCACATATAATTCGAAATATATTATGTTTATTGCAGAATTTTGGTTTTAGTAGAGGCAAATTTTTATGCTCACTTTCTACCGATTTTTACACGAATGCAAATAGTCAAAGATGGGTCAAAACATCTTTCAACTTTTAGCACTCTATACCTGGTTGGCCGACTCAACAATTGCAACTTCCTTTTTTGCATCCATGTTCCAGCAAATTAAACACTTGCAGCGGCGGAAGAAACGTCTTGGGCAGCGACGAAAATTATTTCGGAAGATTACTTACCAATAATTACTTATTTTTTTGCCGAACCGACACGAATAATTTGCTTGTGTGTGTTTCTTGGTAATTGTTCTACTTTTTCACCGAAAAAAATTGTTTAACAAATCGGGAACTTTAATGCGATCATGTCGGGGTCACCATGAAAATTGAATACTGGATTGTATTAACGAACGCGAATTCGCAAGAGCGAACGGACGATAGCTCTATTGGCTCCCGCTCTCGCCCTACAACTAGTGACTTCAATTTTAATAAAAGCGCCGAGTGCGCAAACAGACATAATCATTATATATTTGTTTTATGTATAGTAAGTAACGAAGCGATAATGAAATTCATTACGCAAAAAATTGAAATAATAAATAAATAATTCAGTCAATATAACACTGGGATAAAATAAAAGCACAAAATTTTTAAACACAAAAAAACAAAAGTGAAAAAAACGCGTGTAAATGCAAAAGCGGAAGAGCGCGAGATAAAATCATTTCTACCGACTTTCTTGTACTAGGGAGTACTCCAGAGCATGCAGTTCCTAGAAACAGCTGGCTGTAAAGCATTTGATGCACCCGGCAGCTCTTCAACTTCTCCAGTACGAGCAGGCTGATGAGGTAGGTGCTGTTAAAGACCTATTAAAATTATCTAAAATTGGAATTGGGGAAGTTTCTTTCTCTGATACTGAATTTAAAGGAGCGCCCGTTCCCATGGACTCGTTTTTTACGCTTAGGTGACTATCACCTTCCGCGTCAAACCCTTCAGTGAGTTGTTTTAGTACACCAAACAGATTCTTAAAACCGTCATGATTCTGCCTCATAAGGCCACACATCTCAAGTTACCCTTCTATGCAGGTAACAGATATTATCATTAAAAATTGTTTAATTTATATTAAGAATAAATGGATAGTGAAATTTATTGCGCAAAAAAAATAAAAATCAGATTTTATTACCTCAGTCAAATTGACACCAAGATCAAATGAAACACACAAAATTATAAACACATAAGCACAAAAGTTAAAGAACGCGTATAAATGCAAGATTGAGAGCGCGAGAGATAAACTTTTATATAGTAAGGAAAGGTGGAATAAATAAAGCGGGTGGGAAAGAATAAAATATTACAGTGAGTTACTTGGGAAATGTTACAAGAACAAACAATAGGATCATCGGCAAAGCATCCACAATACAATTACGATTGCAATGCACAGGGATATGATATTTAAAGATAAATTTATTAAAACTCGCTTTGAAGAGACATAAGTTCGCCGAGGAAAAAACGACATAATCTCGCCAGCCGCTAAATAATGTCGCTGCTAAAAGACATTGGTTGAAGTGAAATAATGTCGTATAAAATTAGTCATGGCGAACTTATGTCGCTTTAAAGTAACATAAGTAAATGTATATGGGCATTTCCAGGAAAAATTCAACCAAGCCCCCAAAACTAAACGTTAAGCAAAATTTGTTTATGTTAAATATAATATTAAAGAAATTTTGAAAAACGATTACATCAGAGTCAGTTTTTTAATGTTCCACTAAGATATCCGAATTTGTAACAGCAACACTTACTATTTGTCTCAACTAGTTTTTTTTTAGTTTTCGTTTAATTAAATTGAAGCCAAAGGTTTTCAGCAAAAATGTAAATAACTTATTTAATAATATACTTAAAGCCCATTTTCAGATATACTTTTGCCATTTCCTTCATTTGGTATGATAAGCAACAAGAAAGAAGGCAAACTTCGCCAAGCCGCAGTTTATATACCCTTGCAGCTATTGCAAAAATAACATATTCTTGAAAACATTAATATTATGATTTACTTGCGTATATGTTTAATAACATTGTAGCTATGATGATTTGCAGCTCAATTATTCGATAGTTCCTTAGGCAGCTATATGATATTGTTTTCCGATCTTAATAAAATTAAAAGTGTAATTTTGAACTGTCAAATTATTGATTTATCAAAAAGAATTTCTAAAAAAATTTCAAATAAAAAAGTAAAATTTAAAAAAAAAAAAATTTTTTTATTCTTCCCATGGGAGCTATATGATATAGTAGTCCGATTTTCATGAGATTAAAACCATAAATCTGAAATATTTAACTATTACTATATGTCGAAGAACTACAAAAAAATTAAAAAACAGAAGCGTTAAAATTTTTTTCATATATTAATCCGATTGTTCTTATGGGAGCTATCGTCCGATTTTGATGAAATTTAAACCGTAGTTCTGAAATATTTAATCATTACTATATGTCGTAGAACTAAGAAAAAGTTATAATTATTTATCATTTATTTTTCCGATTGTTCCTATGGGAGCTATATGCTATAGTCGTATATACTACGACGGATATATACTTTATAGGCTCTGAAACGTCTCCTTCACTGCGTTGCAAAATTTTGACGCTGAAAGTTTGAAAAATTATAAGAAAACTTAGGGAATAGAAATATATCTTGATGTTTTCTGATGGCAGCAAATAAATTTAAATTTATCGTCCGTAGCTTTATAGATTTTTTTAACTTTTTTGGCTGCGAATATATTGAGTGGAAAGAAAAATGGAAAAGTGTTGCCCAGGTTTCGTTCCAGGTATACGAAAAGTACTTTACATATCTTGTATTATCAAATTTGAAATTTACGTAAGCCTTACAGCACTCTCAATAAAAAAATTAGTTTAATTCTATTTTTGTAATCATCAAGTTCCAAAAACTAACTCATATGGTCAGATAAAATACGTGTCTAATTGTTGAAATAATGTCGCTAAACTTTACAGGATGAATTTTAATAAAACAAAATATATCTCTGCATCATTTGGGGGAAACATTTTTTGTTTACTAGCAATATGTTGTCCGAAAATGTCGCGTTCAACTTCTATGTTCATGAAAAAAATCATGAATTTCAACTCCAAACACCAAAAACAAATGATAATAAATACAGCTAGAAGCTGTATACAGAGAATGCTAAAATTTTCAGACACGGATTTCCACGAAGACACGACTCAGGAGATAAAACCTATGTTGACAGACAACGATTTCCCAAAACACAAAATAATATCATTATTATCGAAACACAAAACAACAAAACAAAATAGATGTAAAAATAATAAAAACTAAATATATGTAGGGTATTACAAATTAATTATTATTTATTTATTCCAGGTAAAGTTTACAGGAGTTTATTTATTTAAAACAGAACAACTTCACGACTTGCTCACTCTATAGAGACCATGACCTTCCTTCGACAAATTCTCGCAATCGACTGATTTGTGGCGCAATTTCTTGGTAGGGGCCTTTCAGGGAAGAGAGTGATGGCGATAGATCACCCTAATAAAAAGAGATGGAATGCGGCTTGCGAATCTGGCTGAAAATCAAAACAGTGTGTCCCCATATCAACTACGAATAGAGGGCAACTTAATCAACTATCCCTATCCCACAATCGGCCATCCTGCATCTTCATTCGCCCCAGAATGAACCCCATTTTTTCATATATTCTGCAGCTGTTGTATGTTTTGGCCCCTCCTGGTTGCCTTATTTCTGTACCTCATAACGTCCGTGATTAAGTTTTTGAGTAATTTTGTACGGGCCAAAAAATTTAGGGCGAAGTCTCATACCAGTGTCGTACTGTGTTCTCTTAATTGCTAATACATCCCCTATATCATAATTAGTTTTAACCTTTCTTTTCTCATTAAAGTTATTTCCTTTCTCTTGCTGCACTTTTTCTATATTTTCCTGAGCTTTTTCACGTATCTCTTCTCGCTCGTCATTTAACTCTTCTATACCTAAGTCTTCAAATAGTTTTCTCAAATCATCGTCTTTTTTCGCATATCGAGTCCAGTCAAAATTTTAAAAGGACTGTACTTGGTAGTTCGAGGTGGACTGTTGTTTATTATCTGTTGAACTCTGTCTACCAATTGGCTGGATTTTTTTGACACATCTTGCTCAACATGGGTATGACAATTTTGTGGATTCTTTCTACTTGACCGTTACCTCTAGGCATGCCGGTGGTGATATGAAGTAGTTGAATTCCTTCACGGCTGCAGTACTCTTTAAACAGTCCAGAAGTAAATGCAGATCCATTGTCAGTAATTCGGCGAGGGTTGCCGAAGACTGCTGCTTGCTTTTCAAGCTTTTCCAAAACTTCTTCTGATCCCGTCGATTTTGTTGGATAAAGCCAAACAATTTTGGAAAATCCATCAACAACCGCCAAAATATGATTATATTTCTTCTTTGTATCAGTTAAAGGGCCAACGTGGTCGATATTATACGTTCCAAGAGGTTCTTGAGCCTTGTCAATGGGATTGAGCAACTCCTATTTTTTTCCTCGCTTGGATTCAATGATCAGACATTCGACGCATCCTTTGACTACTCTTTCGCCTTTTGGCTGGATTCCAGGGATATAATAACTCTTTTCTAAAATATCACGAGTCTTTTTGATGTGGCCCTCCTTATGTGTAATGCTTATGATATCCTCTTCCATTGAGTCAGGAACAACCAGTATTTCTTTGACTGTGTCTTTGTAAAGAATGTTATTCTTTAACAAGAAAGAAAGCAAACTTCGGCAAGCCGAAGTTCATATACCCTTGCAGCTATCGCAAGAATTAAATATTTTTGAAAACATTAAAATTATGATTTACTTGCGTATATGTTTAAAAACATTGAAGCTATGACGATTTGCAGCATAATTATTTGATTGTTCTTTTATATATTTTTATTATTTATATGGGAGCTATATGATATAGTCGTCTAATTTTGATGAAATTTAAACCATAATTCTGAAATATTTAACCATTGCTATATGTCGAAGAACTAAAAAAAAAATTTAAAAACAGCAAAGTTATAATTTTTTTTCAATTATTTTTCCGATTGTTCCTATGGGAGCTATATGCTATAGTCGTCCGATTTTGATGAAATTTTAACCATAATTCTGAAATATTTAACCATTGCTATATGTCGAAGAACTAAACAAAAAATTAAAAAACAGCAAAGTTATAATTTTTTTTCAATTATTTTTCCGATTGTTCCTATGGGAGCTATATGCTATAGTCGTCCGATTTTGATGAAATTTTAACCATAATTCTGAAATATTTAACCATTGCTTTATGTCGAAGAACAAAACAAAAAATTAAAAAACAGCAAAGTTATAATTTTTTTTCAATTATTTTTCCGATTGTTCCTATGGGAGCTATATGCTATAGTCGTCCGATTTTGATGAAATTTAAACCATAATTCTTAATTATTTAACCATTGCTATATGTCGAAGAACTAAACAAAAAATTAAAAAACAGCAAAGTTATAATTTTTTTTCAATCATTTTTCCGATTGTTCCTATGGGAGCTATATGCTATAGTCGTCCGATCCGGCTCGTTCCGACTTATATACTACCTGCAATAGAAAGACAACTTTTGGGAAAGTTTCATGCAGATAGCTTTAAAACTGAGAGACTAGTTTGCATATAAACGGACGGACAGACGGACGGACAGACGGACGGACAGACGGACATGGCTAGATCGACTCTACTAGTGATGCTGATCAAGATATATATACTTTATAGGGTCGGAAACGTCTCCTTCACTGCGTTGCAAACTTCTGACTGAAATTATAATACCCTCTGCAAGGGTATAAAAAGAAGTCTTCATATACGTCATTGTTGTTCAATACGGACTTAACAGCTCTAATCCAGTTGTCGTTGTTTTGTGCCTTTAACAATCGTGACTTTGTGGAATCTGTGATTAAAAAACGTGACAATCGGCTTAATGCATCCACGTGCCTCATATTGGTTCCAGCTCTGTGCTCCACTTTGAACTGGAATCCTTGCAATGGCATGGCCCATCTTGCAACTCGCGGTGGCAGGTCGTCTTTTTTAATCGTCATTGCAAAAGCGTTGCAGTCGGTGATCACTGTAAATCGCTTTCCGAGCAGCTAGACTCTCCATTTTTTCAGCGCGTTTAAAATCGCTAAAACTTCAAGCTCGTAGGAGCTGTTCTTTTCCTCAGAAGCATTCGTCTTTCGACTCATGAATTCTATTGGGTGAAACTGTTGATCCTCTGAGTTCCTTTGCATTAAAACCCCGCTAAAGCCATACTTGCTTGCATCTGTATGCACTTCGGTTTCTGCTAGCGGATCGAACAGTTTGAGTACTGGTGCTGATACTAGCAGTTGCATCAGAGAGTTGAAGGAAACTAAGCCTACCTCAGTCAACGTTAAATTCCTGTCGTTGTTTCTACTATTTTTCTCTCGCAGCAAGTCGCTCAATGGTTTTGCTGCTAAGGCATAATTCTTTATAAATCGGTGCATGTAAGACGTCAGACTCAAGTAACGCTGCAAAGCTTGTCTGCTTTGAGGAATTGGAAAATTGACGACCGCTTTTATTTTCTAGTTAGTTGGTGCTATGGTTCCGTTCTCAATAGTGTAACCTAGAAAATCAATCTTGCTCTTCAAAATTTGCGCTTTTTCCCATTTGATGCGAAATCCAGCTACTTTCAAAACTTTTTCCAATGCCTGCTGACCCTCGTTTTCGTCCTTACTTGGTACGATTATGTCGTCCATGTATACTACTATAGATTGACTTTGTATGAGATCCCCCAATGTGGCTGTTAGGTATCGGCAGAATACAGCAGGAGAGTTTGAGATACCAAACGGTACATGCGTGAATTCGTACTGCCCGTTATGCGTCACGAACGCTGTAAACTTTCTGGATTGTTCGTCAATCGGTACATGAAAGAATCCGTTCATCATGTCGAGAGTAGTAAATATTTTTTATCCTTGCAACCTGTCGAGAACGTCGTCAATTAAACTCATCGGAAAATTGTCTTTCTTGATTTTTTGATTTAGTTGTCGGTAATCACAGAAAAATCTTCTGGATCCGTCCTTTTTTGCAACTAGTACAACTGGTGATGCATACTCTACGGAGCTGGGCACAATAATGCCTTCTGCCAGCCATTTCTGCACTTGCTTCTCAATAAAGCACTTGTTCTCATACGATGTGCGTCTTGGGCGCTGATAAACTGGATTGTCGTCTTCCCAAATAATTTTCATGCTGAAATCAATTGATTTTACCGGCTTATACCCTGTAACAAGCTGCTCTACCTTTAGTTTTGGACTCTTATCCAGGTGAGACAAGTCAACTTTGTCTAAAACAGGAGTTTCCTCGACGATCTCAGTAACACAAATACCTTTAAATGTAGATGCGAACTCTCTCTCTTTCTCTCTCTATTTAAGGTCGACAGATTGCAGAACATTGTTTTCTACAATCGCAGCATACTCCAGTTCATGCTGTTTGGCCACATGATAAGTCACCGAAAAGCATACATCGTCTGATTCGAGGTCGACGTCAAAAGATCCTATTGTTACCAACTCGCTCTTGCCAATACCTCTCAGGTGTTTAATTACAGGTTTAAGCTTCAGACCGTCAAAACTTCTAAAAATGTCCTCTCTCATCAAGCACAAATCGCATCCTGAGTCAATCATGGCTACAAATGTCACGTCCTTTACTTTCAGCATTTTGTAAATTATGCCCTTCGCAGCTTTAACTTCTACCACATTAGCCGGCTCATGCTTAACGCAAGCTTTTGATTTCTTCTCTTGATATTGTTTCGAGATGTGTCCTTTCTTGTTGCAGTTGTAACAAACTACTTCACCCTTGCAGTATTTTGCAATGTGGCCCTCGCTGTTGCATTTAAAACATTTTCTTTGAAAATTACCCTGAGTCTTCTTATTTGCCGCTTCCTTGTTAACATTTTCTTTTATATTTCCCTTACCCTTCATCTTCTCGTAAATATATATTTTGTCCTTCAGTTCCCTAATGGATTTTGCGCGATACAGCCCTGCCTTGTTTACTTTGCTATCTGATATACCATCTACGAAGTATGAAACCAAACTTTCCTCATCGAGCTTAATCGGCTTGCTTATTTCCATAAGACTGTAAAGATATTCAATGCATGTTTCTTTTGGCTGCTTCTGCATCTGCCGCAATATCTTATGAATCTCCGCTGAACATAATTTTTTTTTCCAAATTCTTCCTTCAATGCTTCCTTTAGATCGTTCAAACCCCTGACTACGCTTGTGCTTCTGATAGCTTTAATCAGAAGCTGATTGGCAAAAATAAACTTCTGCAAACTATCCCAGCCTACCGTAATAGCCACATCATCGAATTCGGACAGCCATTGATTGACGTCCTCTTGTTCGGAGCCCGAAAGCAAGCGATCCTGCAAAACACTCTTTCTCCCATTTGTTTCCGGTCCCAACTCGGAACACTTTGCTCTACGCAGGGGAACAGTCATGGGTAGGATCGATCTAGCATCCATGGTAATGCGTCTAAGCCGTTAACAAATGGTTCTCCAAAATTCAATTTGACACAGAAAATATTTTATTTACGTTAAACAAATTCAATCAAAAGATTTTCAAATAAGAATTTTATATTGAATCTTCCTGTCGCTCACCGCACCCAATTGGATTTGACCATCCAATACGTTATCTTCTTCTCTTCCAATATATTCTCTTCTTGCCAGCTCCTCCAGACCAGTTCGCTCTCTTCTACTGTAACTCGTTCTCTTCAACGTTGACGTCACAGCTCTCCTCTTTTGTCTTCGTTGTTGTTTTTGCAAAATTCGTCATCTCTTTTGCAACCTCTTACTGCTTTTATATTTCGCCACAGAAGCTATTGTTGCCTCTGACTGCCAAAACTTGTCAGATCCTGTTCCTGCACGTCGTCCTTCTCTTGCTCCTCTTCGTAATGCGAATCCTTCGCCGTCGTCGCTAGGATTACTTTGCTTCACCCTCCTGCAGGTAATCGCTTACTTCGTCGTCACCTGCGATCGCCACATCAAAAGATTTTACGAGCTCAGCAAATCGTCTCCGAAGTTTTTCATTAATTTCATCATCGTTGCTGCGTATTTCAACTGTTCACTTCCGCACACGCATACTTTCAAGTTTGCGTTTTATAAAAAGAATTTGCCACCTTGAATTTTATATCGCTGCAACAACTTAGATTGCCTTCGGATTTTATTATTATTATTATTATTAATATCGGGGTGTCCAGTGTACCGCGACCTATAAGATCTATTGTACCCCCATTCAGAGCCTACAGCTCAGATATCAACCCACTTCCTCGAATAAAGTCGAGGAGTTTTAGTGGGTTGATTCTTACTAGGAGCTCAGGTGTAAGAGTTCTGGTTCCTAAGATTTTACATCTTATGCTTGCTAACGCCGGACAGTCTGCAATGATGTGTCTAGAGGTTTCGTCCTCTATGTCGCAGAATCTGCAAGTTCCACTGCTGGTTATTCCCATCTTACCTAGGTGACTTTTCAGTCTACAGTGCCCGGTTAGTAATCCGGTAACGATCCTAAGTGAGTTCTTCCCCAGTTGAATAAGTTCCTTGAACCTCTTCTTGTTATAGTTATTTATTTGAGTTTTGGCTTGCCTAAGACCTGGGGTATTTCTCCAGTGTTCTTGTCTCATGGCGCCTTCCGCTTTCCTAAGGTATTCTTTTATAGTGTGCCTCCCTATGCCACAGTAGGGCTCTGGGCCTACCAGGGGCTGTTCGGCTCCTAGTTTTGCCATTTTATCGGCAAGTTCATTTCCGGATATGTCCTTATGTCCCGGAATCCATCTGAGGGCCAGCCTGTTTCGACTGCCCAGTATATTTAGCTTACTCTTCACCTCTAGGACTAGCTTCGAGGTGATTTTGTTACTATGTAAAGCAGTAATTGCTGCTCGGCTGTCCGAAAGGATCGATATGTCCTTTTCCTTGTATCCACGCTGTATGTTGAGCTCTGCACAACGTCCAATGGCACATACCTCAGCCTGGAATATGCTGGTGTATTGGCCAAGGGATTCGTGGTATTTAATGCGAGGCCCTACCACTCCAAGGCCCGTGCCTTGTTGTGTCAGGGATCCATCTGTGTACCATGCAATGGTGTGTTTAGCCATCGGATGCACTTCAGACAGTGTGGTCCAATCTTTCTTATTGCCTAGGTGTGCTGTGAAGTTCTGCTCGAAGATTAGTTCGGCTGTCATTTCATCCCTAGGGTGGAGTATTAGGGGCACCTCACCTAACAAATTAGTCGCATCCCTGTTATTTAGAATGCAACCACTACCTGTGCCCTCAGTGCTTATTCTCAGGAGTGTAGCTTTGCGTTGGATATCAATCACATAGTGGAGTGGTGTTAGCTCCATCAAAACTTCTAAGGCAGCTGTAGGACAGGTTCTCATTGCCCCTGTCATGCATACGCAGGCAAGTCTTTGTAGTTTTCCTAGCTGGTTTTGCATGCTGATGAGCTTAGCTCGTTTGCCCCATGCAAGTGCTCCGTAAGTGAGGATTGGTCTCACGATCATTAAGTATAGCCATCGTATTATCTGAGGCCTGGTTCCCCAGGATTTCCCAGCAATTTTCCGACAGGTATGTCTTTTGGACATGGGAAGCGAAAGTCAGTTTACTATCTAAAGTGATTCCTAGATATTTAACCTCTCGGCTAATTTCTATAGGAGTTCCTAGCAGTGAGATTTGTCTCATTCTCTGTAGTTTGTACTTCCTTGTGAAAGGAACGATGACTGTCTTAGCAGGATTTAAGTTGAGTCCAACCTCCCTGCACCAGTCTAGCGTTGTCCTTAGTCCGAGTTGGACGATGTCGCAGAGTGTCGCTTCAAATTTGCCTCTGGCGATTATCACGATGTCATCGGCGTATCCTTGACATTGAATTCCTTTTCCAGCAAGCTTGCTGAGAAGGTCATCTACTAGCAGGCTCCATAGCAGAGGGGACAGTACTCCTCCTTGTGGGCAGCCTTTGCTGGTAGCGATTGTTACTCTTTCCGAACCCAGTGTACATGTTGCTTGCCTGGATTCAAGTAGGTTGCCAATCCATTTGCTCGTAGTAGTGTCTATGTTCCTTCTGGACAGGGCAGCTCGAACTGCATCATGTGATGTGTTGTCGAAGGCTCCCTCTATGTCTAAGAAGGCACAGATAGCTATTTCTTTGCTGTCAATTGCCCCTTCTAGGGTGCGACATAGTTGATAAAGTGCAGTGTCTGTTGAACGGCCTGCTCTATATGCATGCTGTGTATTTTGCAGCGGACAGTCTCTGAGAGCTGTTCTTCTGATGTTGTAGTCTACCAGTTTTTCCAGCGTTTTGAGACAAAACGAAGTTAAGCTGATAGGTCTGAAGGACTTTGGGCTGGTGATGTCTTTCTTCCCGATCTTGGGGATGAAGACCACCCTAGCGCTGCACCATGCACTTGGGATATACCCAAGGGCTAGGCTGCTCACCAATAGTCTTCTTAGGCGGGTTAGGAGTAGTTCCTGCCCCTGCTGTAAGAAAGCTGGAGAGATCATGTCTAATCCCGGTGATTTAAATGGTTGGAAGGTTCCAATAGCCCATTTGAGTTTCTCGGGCGTAACTATAGATTTGGCTGTTGCCCAGTCACTGGCTACTGTCCTAGGGGTTCTATGTTGATCACGCCTTGCGTTTCCCATAGTGGGAGTATTCCCCGGGAAATGCGTGTCAAATAGTAATTCTAATTTCTCCCGATCCGTGGAGGTGAAGGTGTTATTCCCTTTCCTCAGGGCTAAATTACTATCCGCTGCACTTTTAGCCATTGCTTTTTGCAGTCTCGCGCCCTCGTTGACGTTACTTATTGCCTCACAGAAGTTCCTATAGTTTTTCCGTTTGGCCTTCCTGATCTCTTTGTTGTAGAGCGTCAGGCTTTGCCTGTATAGTTCCCAGTTTCTATCAGTTTTTGGTTTGTTGAAAAGCTTCCGAGTGGTTACTCGTAGTCGTTCAAGACTAGCATTCCACCATGGTGCGTCTGTTTCCCGCCTCTGTCTACCTAGAGGACAACTGTCTTCAAAGGCATTTACTATCTTGTGACCCAGGTTGTCTACCGCTCTGTCTAATTCCAAGGGATGTCTAGGGTATCCTGACGGTTCGTTGGAAAGATTGAGCTCTAGAGTTGACCTGAATTTGTCCCAGTTTGTTTTTCTGGGGTTTCTTTTAGGGCTACATCTTTTTGTTTTGAAGGCTACTTCAAACAAAATTGTCCTGTGGTCTGACATTGATTCTTCTGGTGACACATGCCAGTTCTTAATGTGGGGTTTAAAAGAGTTGGTTACTAGATTTATGTCTAGCACCTCTTCTCGTACCCTAGTAACAAATGTCGGCCTGGCGCCGACATTACAGATCTCTAGGTTATTGTTTAAAATAAATTCTAGTAATTGCTCACCTCTGTTGTTGACATCCGTGCTACCCCAGATCACGTGATGTGCGTTGGCATCACATCCTATGATGAGGGGGATCTTGTTCGTCCGGCAGTGGTCTACTAGCCCGGGTATTCCTGGCGGTGGACAGGCCTCCTCCCCGGCAAAGTAGGCGGAGGCCACTGCTAGCTTCGGTGCAGCTTCTGTGCCGTCGATGGTTACGGCGACGCAGTCTCTGCTCATGAACTCTGAAAAGATACTATAGTTGATATCTTTCCTTATAACGATGCATGATCTGGGAGGTGATCCTCCTGGATCGCATATTACCTTAGTGTCCTTCGTGTACAGGCCTTTTATGCCATGGTGCCACCATGGCTCCTGTACAAGGGCTAGCCCGAGGTGTTGGGAGGTGAACATCCTCGCCAAGACAGCAGATGCTGCTTTGGCCCGATGGATGTTTACCTGGGCTAGCCGAGTGCTGCTTGTTGCAGCCATCACTCCGAGGTTTGATGCTCCGTGAGGTCTGGTGAAGAGAGAGAGCAAGTCTCTCCACCACCGGCTATCACGGTAACCTCGGCTTCTTCGCAGCTTTCGTCCAGGAGGAGCTCCTGGGCCAGCTCTTGGGATGACATAGGGTGTCCATCCCCTTGGTCGTCCCCAATGTCCATGCTGGTGATGGATTGTTCATCCTGTTCACCACGCTGTGACTTCGGCTCCACATTCGGTTGTTCGAGGGTATCCTCGACAGCCTTGCATGTGCCGTCATTGGGCGTCTCTTCCGGAGCTCTCTTGGTCTTTTTCAGACCGCTCACGGTGACGTGGCCAAACCGGAAGTTGAGTTTGTGGTCACGCTCCACTATCTCATCCCTTCCGGTCTGGTCCATCCCTACGACCAGGAGTGCACCAGCTCCGTCGTTCTTCCTGGAGATGACCTTCCAGGCGTCCGTCTCGACCCGGTTTTGGAAACCAATGAAGGCCAGTATTTCTTCATTGGTCCGGTCGGAGCTCCTCGGGCAGAACAACGTGGCGTTGTATGCTGCCGGGATGTCTGCTCCCGTGCGGGTCTCTAGGGGTACTCCCTTCCACGTCCGCAGCTGAGGTACGGCAATCTTGAGCCACTCAGCTGAGCCTTCATCCAGGCAGTCGATAATCAGGTAACCCACCCTGAAGTGGATTCCCCTGAACACGACGGGACCGCTCCACGCTGACGTGAGCATCTCGTCCATGACCGACTCCTGAAGCCCGGATAGTTCCTCTGCGGTCAGGCTGGCCGCCGGGAAACCTTCCGGGAGTATAGCCACCCTGATGAGGGTGGCTTTCTTGGCAGCCTCCGCGTAAGTCGGACGGGGTCCGATGACCGGCGGTGCCGAGCTAGAGGGTCTTCCTCCAGCGGTTGTCGGCTTCTGGTTTTGATGGGGCTGGGAAGGTATCTTCCTGGCCCGCACTTTTGCCTTTTCTGCCGCTGCTGCTGATGTGCTAGGCCCCTCTTGCTCAGGGACCCGTGAGGACGTCTCACTAGCCCCCGGGCCGTGCCTAGACCTTTTGGGGGTGTCCGTCGGTGGTGTGCGGCTGGTGTTCAGCCGTTTACCAACCGGTGCTGTCCCCAATGCCGGCTGCTCCCTCGGCTCCTTTGCCTTCTTCAAGGCCTCCTCTGGTGTCATGCCCTGCATGAGGTACCTCAGGTACCACTTTACCTTTGACCCTGGCAGGCCACGCCTGTTGGGGTCGTCCAGTCCTCCGGGCTGTCCCAGGGCTGGAAGAGCGTCCTGCTTCTTCAGCTGCCTGATAGAGGTTGGCCTATCAGATGCGAGAGGTGGGCGTGCTGGCAGGGTAGCTCCTGCTGGCACCCCACGCTCCCTGGCTGGGAATGTCTGGGCTGCTGGTGTATTCCTAGGCGGGTGCGCTGCCGCCTGGGGTCTGTCGCCTTCGAGGGATCTTTCCTCAAAGTGTCTTGCGACACCGGTTGCAGGGATATCCTGCGGGATTTTTATTTCTTTGCTTCTTTTCATGTGGTCCCACGAGCTGCGGAGAAGTATGTGGTCCGCCCGGGCAGAGATCCGCTGTACCCGGGTAAGGCGTACTTAGGACAGGCGGTCGCCACTTGCCTGAACCCTCCGTTTGCGACTGGGCTATTTGTTAACTCGGGCCCCCAGCCAGGCTGACTATCGGCACGGGTCGAATGACACCTTAGTCCGGCACCGAGGTGAGATGTGGGGGGATAGGATGGAGGTGGGTAGTCGTGAGGGAGGGGGTGTGTAAGGCTACGGTGTTAAGACGGCCAAACAAGCGTCTTGTCGGTATACCTCCATCGGTATACCCGCTGTTTGTCCGGGGTTGCTTATTTGCTTACGCTTATTCGCAACTAACCTTCCCAGAAGGTCGTTCGCTATCCGCAACCTGCGACCCGCCTGGTGGCCCCAGCTAAGCCTCCCTTCGAACCATCCCACTAGTTCTTGAGGATTTTCGCTTTATTTAATTTACTTTCATATCACTCTGCCGTGTCTTGATCTTTATGTGTTAACGCACATTAGTTTTAATTGTTCTTGAGTTTTATATCCCGGACGATCCCCCAATAATTTGTAGGGTATTACAAATGAGTTATTATCTATTTATTCCGGGTAAAGTTTACAAGAGTTTAAAAACAGAGTTGTTAAAACAGAACAAATTAAGTTTCACGACTTTCGCACTCTATGGAGACCATGCCTTCCTTCGACAAATTCTCGCAATCGTCTGATTTATGGCGCGATTTCTTGGTATGGGCCTTTCAGGGAAGAGAGTGATGGCGATAGATCAACCTGATAAAAATGGGATGGAATGCTGCTTGGGAATCTGACTGATGACATCAATTGCATTTATTGTGAAATTTAAAACAGTGTGTCCCCATATCAACTCACATATAAATATATACATATATATATATATATGTATATATATATATATATATATGTATATATATATATATATATATGTATATATATATATATATATATGTATATATATATATATATATATGTATATATATATATATATATGTATATATATATATATATGTATATATTTATATATATGTATATATATATATATATATATATATCTATAAAAAAAAATAAAAAAATATAATATATATATATATTAGTTTTTTAGCATTGGTAGGGATGATTAAAACCTATTCTAAAGAAAAACTACAAAATAAAAAAAAATCTTCTATGCCTGTTCTACTTCCGAACAGAACTAAATTATCAGACAAACTTTCTATAGTTTTTGAAATATAACTTTTTTACTGACTACGTTTCAATATGATAGTATTAAGACGACAATGATGGATGGTGGAGAGTCCCGAGCTACTGGGCCGCCTACATTTCCCAGTGCCTAATCGTATCACTAGGAGCTATATTCTTTATTTTGAAAAAATTTACATCAAACTATAATATGCATTAACCATTAAGAGTACTATGTAATGACTATAATAAACTCCAGCACATCATGTATATTACCTAACTTTACCACTTTTGAAAGCATTAATCATAATTAGTATTTTTAGTTTGTTTGTAGATTGGTATTTATTGTGTAGTCTGTCCGTTCCTTTACTGTTCTTTTTCTTTCACCTCTCGCGATCTCGTTTGTACGCCCAGAAGGGAAAGGGGACTCCCCGCTTAACAAGTTTTGCTTGGTGTCGTAAGGGCCAATTGTTTGTACTGATCATAGTATATCACCATCCGTAAAAAAATGATTACTGTCTAATAAAAACGTATGATTGAATTGTTTTGCATTCATTATAAATGTTAAATGGTTTGCTAAAAAGATTTTCATTGATTTTTTGTTTTCAAAATATGATTCTTAAAGTATAAAGTCATATTTCATATGTTATATTAAACACCCTTTCAATGATGGTTTTCTTTTAGTTTCACCACAGATTTCTATATACCTAATACACTGTATATAAGTATAATAATAAGCTGATTGCTAAAATTGCTAAAATCCACCCGAAATAGGTTTTTTGACTGAGGAGGACATCTACTTAAACCATTCCACTCTGTAGAATGTGAGCTTATAAATCTGTCCCAAAAATCAGATCTACACTCCTCAAATTATTATTTGGGGATTTGTAGATTTGTCAACATTAACTGCGTTGACTGGAAGAGTCCCCATTATTTTTAGAAGTACTAGTGCTTCCATTTTTAAAGCCTTTTGCAAGCATTACCTCGTGCCTCGATATGTACTTTCCTGTGAATTACACTCCACTGCTCTCTGTTTGAGATCCAATTTTCATGATCTTAAAATCTGTGCAGATAACGCTTTAATTTTTCTTGATTTTTTAACATGGCTCGCTTTTTTATTAAATTTTCTACTTATAATATGTGTAAAGATCAACATCATAAGATAAATGTGCCTTTAATTTTATCATGGGAATTGACTGATTTATTGTGCCAACTTACATTCTTGATTGGCTAACTGAGTCAACATCTTTATTTTAAAACCGCTTTGTAAATAGTGGCTTGCCTCATAGTTTTCCCCAAATCCCAGCAATAAGTGAGAAATCACATTTCTTGCTTCTCCCATAAGTGAGATCTTGTCGTATTAGGAACTCTCTTAAATGGATGAGTTCAATAAATTACTCATAAAACAGGCAGACTTGGAATCTCCAAAGAATGTGGGTACCTGAAATTATTCAGGTTCTTAGACGCTGTCAAAATGTCAAACTTTAATTCGTTTAACTCTTCGTCATAATTCCAATCAGGGTTATCAGCCAGGTCGTTTAAATCCAACTACTTTCTGTCAAAATGTCAAACTTTAATTCGTTTAACTCTTCGTCATAATTCCAATCAAAGACATCAGTTTGGTCGTTTAAATCCAACTACTTTCTCCCAATAAAAAGCCATTTTTTCAATCCTAATTTCAAACGTAGTAATATTACCCTATTTTGTATCTTTATTGTATTATTATTGTATTTTATTTTAATTTAATTAAATTTTATTGATTTTGCCGTGTTCGATGATTGCCTGTAGCCGATGACGTCTTTGGTTTTTGCTGATGTTGTTGCTATGCTGCGGCAGTTCTTATCATGTTGTACTCTGTTGTCGCTCATGTTTTTTACCGCTGACGCCGCCTTAGTGACGTCAAGATTTTGAGTTTAGTGTATTTTTTTGTAGGGGTGTTTTCGTCAGCAATTTTCTTTTTTCGATTAGATAATTTGATTTTTGGCCTTTTTTTTTATTGATTTTTAATTTTTGCACTTTTTAATTGGGTTTAAAAGAGTTGGGTTTGTTTTTTTTTTAACTTCCAATAACCGTTTCGATGTTTTAGCCTTGAATACACTCAATTCTTAAAAAATTACTTTCTCGATGTTTCTGGCCTTGAAAACGCCACAGAAAATTAAATTGCTCGATGGCAACATTTATTTTAATTTTATTTTACAAAAAAAGTTGCTTTTTTTATTTTTTTAAACATTAAAAAAAGGTTCTCTTATATATTTTTGTTTTTTAAAATTTTTACTGTGTTTCTTACCACTGGTGGGGGAAAACAAGAATGAATTATAAATAGCGATATTTAGCTGCAAGCGTTTTTATTTTGCAATACTTTAGGTGCTGGCCCTAGCTCTGAGAGTCTTTTTTACTGGTGGCGGAAAACGCAGAGTGGTCGAAGGAACAATATGTTAGGGATCGTGGAATAAATGTAATTGTAACATTTTGTATGTAGTTTTTGTTTCTTTTTTGTGACTTGCGTACTGTCTTGTTAAGTGTTGACTGTAATGAAGGTTGGGTTAGGTTAGGTTTGGCCGCAAGGGCCCTTGTGATGCCTTGTGATCCCAGTAAAAGGTATGTCCGTAAGCTCGTTGAAGGTGGGACTGCTCGAACCATCTGGTATGGTTAAAGAATCTCATGAGGTTGGCTATTTTAATGCGTGGGATGACCGCAAATGCCTGAATCGTTAAAAATTGGCGCTGGGCACAAACACAAGAGGTATTCGATGGCCTCATCCTCGTATATCTGTCTACAACTACGGCAGAAGTCGTAATATAAGTATGATAGTCGACTCTGAGTCGTCTAGCATGATTGTCTATGAGGCAGTGTCCTGTTAGTGCACCAACTAGGATTGAAACATCCTTCCTGTTGCACTGAACTAGAACCCTTGCTCTTTTTCTTATCAATTTTACAGGTGATGATTGAGTTTCATCTAATCTCAGGGAGACTAGTGACATACTGTTTTAGAAGTAGCTTGCAAGTGGCCATGGGCATGCCCACCGTCGGCAGTCGTCTCTTCCTTGGCCAGTTCATCAGCTGTGCAGTTGCCTGAAATTTCCCGATGACCAGGCACCCATATGAGGTTGATTCTGAGTTGGTTGGCCATCTCGAGATCTGCGCACTTAGAGATGGTTTCCGAGGTGGATTTAAGGCAGTCAAGGGCTTTAGTGCTGCTTGGCTGTCTGAAAAAAGCATGATGTAATGTTGGATCCAGAACTGCGTCTTGTATTACTATGACCTCTGCTTGGAGTGTACTGCAGTGGTCTGGCAGTCGAAATGAGTGTTTGGTGTCCAGCTCAGGGGAGAAGGCTACCGCCCCGTGCTTGTTCTTTCAATTTTAGCCCGTCCGTAAAGATATTGGTGGCGTTTTCAACCCGATATGGGTTTGCCTAATCTGTACCACTAACCATACAACATATAGACTGGTCATTTCATACAACGCATTTGGACACAAAAAAACGGATCGCGGGAGGCCCCCCGTGCTCACAGCAGCAGGCCCCTGCACTTCGTGCGCGTTCGGGTTTTTTGCTCTCTCATTCTTATTCTCATTTTTATGCTCGCGAACTCATTGCACGAGTTCAGTCGTTCAGTCGCAGAGATGCGCTTTTTGAAAAAGGCTGCCCTGCGCTTGAATTCGTCTTTGTATGTATGCGTGATCATGCATTCTCGGCGCATCAAGAATATTTTGTCTTTTGCCACTTTTCAAACTTGGTACCCTAAGAATATGGGCGTATTTACTATTGGGTTATGATATAAATATCAATGTTATATGTTATAAAATATTTTTTTATAACATTTTATTTTTGTTTACAAATTCAATTCAGTGGTAGCAGTAAAATGTTTTAAATATATATGTATGTATTCGAATTTATAGAAATCAGTCCAATGAGATGGGAACAGGGCATATCGCAGTCGTGTCACTTGAAACACCGACTGCTCTTCAGTGGTTGAGAATACTTCAAACTAAATCAGTTCTTGTCGATGTTTTGCGAGCGGTTGGTGCCTGCATACCCTACCGACGATTGCTTTTAAGGGGAGCGGGCTTTTAGGACACTTGCTTTAAATGTTATGTTTAGTGATCTTTGGTTGATTTATATTTTAATGATTCGCAGTGTTATTTTAATTGTCTTTGAACAAGTAATAAATAATAAAATACTATTTACATTTTTGTAAAGGTAAATGAAACAAATATAAAAATCCACATTTTTTTTAATAATAATAATTTGTTTTAATGATAATAATTTTAGATTTTAATTGTACCAATATCTTGGATTGATTGGTACGATTGATTGGGGTGACGTTGTTGAAAGTCCCTTGTCTTGAAAAGCCGCCATCCCTTGGGATAAATATGAATTTGGATTCGAGCCACCTTTCAGGTATATGTTGCACATGTAGACAGTTATAATATATAAATGTTAACCACGGCATGATAATATAAAGGGTCGCTGGCAGTTCTGCTGGGAAAATCATCTTGTCCTGGGAATTTTAACGGCTTGAACGTGCTTATAGCCCCTGTTCCAAACTTCCAAAGACGAGGTGCCTGGTGGTAGGCTCTATGCTACTACAGAAACGGGCCCGTTCTTTCCGTTTGACCATTCTAATATGGTTTTTATATAAGCTTAATTTTGAGTAGTACTCTTTCTCTTGTTGAATTCTTGTCTACAGTCCTGATTGAGTTCCATTAGGGCAGTGGGCCACCATGCAGGCTGCCAGGTTGTTGGCCGCCAATTTGTCCGTATCATAAATCAGAACCTTGGTCCTTTCGAACCCGAAGTTCACAACGTTCTGTAGCGCTGCGAGGAGCTCAAGGCTCTACGAGTTAAGCCGGCCTAAGAAACTTTGAAGAACAAGTAGTCTATTGACTGCTTTTGAATGTATAGCCTTTGAGGCTAAACAAATGCAAACAGAAATGTAAGCTTTGTAGGGATGGTGTCCTCAAAATCAAAAGCATTTATGGTAATCCGATTAGGAGGGAGCTCGTCCGTTAACTAAAAGGATGGTTTTGGGCGATTTTTAAAATATTGGACCTTTTGGCGAACCTCTGCTTCGCTTGCTTTCCATTCAGAATCCTAAAGGTTTGCCGAACTGTAGCCAGAGTGAGCTTTATGTCTCCGTGAAGAGTGTTCATATGAACGTTTTAAATTACCTTTCATGATTTACCAGATCATCTAAGTAGGGGCAGAGCTGAGCAAGGCAATTGTTAAGCAAGGTGGGCAGTAGACAGCTGGCAAGGCTGCGATTGAAACTTAGTCGATGTAGCCTTCAAATAATTTTTGCAATCCTTTGGTAAAAGTTGTGCGGATGCAGTCTGTTATTAAAATGCCGGTTTCGCCGTGTGCTTCACCATCTAGATGATAGCTGCGGTATAACATGTCGAAGTGCTTTTTGTTAAGGAACTGAGTTTCATGCAGATTATGCCGTGAATCGCAATCAGCATAGCACAGAGCTGTTCGTAGGCAAGACGTGGTCTATTTGATTTTGCATAATGCTTTGCATATTGGTTGCACCGGCATAGACCACCGACTTTAGAGATGCCGTTGGTGGTAATTAAAGAGCCAAATAAAGACCTGGCAGCTCTGCGGAAGAAAACTTCTGATGTCGTTTTTAAGATAAAGTGCATGCTTTGCCAGTGCTCCTAGTGTTTTGTTTTTGCAACATTGCACGAGTAAATCATTGCAACAGTTTACTCTCTCTTCCTCCCGCTCTACTTTTTGCTGTTTTTTTAAATGTGTACTCATAAATTTAAATTTAATAACTTTGTTGAAATTTGTCCCAATTTTTATTGCATTTTCGTTTCTGTTATTGATAGGCTTTCTAGAGCCATTCTTTTTCTCTTTCTTTTCTCGAGTGTGTGGCTGTGTGGCCCGTATCTTAAGGGGGTAAACTGGTCTATAAATTTGAAAAAAAAAAAACTATTTTTTTGCATATTTTGAAAGTTAAGACTTTAAAAAATAATTGAAGATTTTTCAGAATTCGAATTATTTTCGGAGACACAGCCAATTCTGTGACGTGGCGTCAGAGTCATTAGAGTTGTTTCCAAATCTTTAAACGCGTTTTCTCGAAACTATTTTTTTTAGTGTAAATAACATTTTCACGTGTTTTCATTTTTATTTCCAGTTTTGCTCAACCGATTTCGGTACCGTCGGATTGTTGAAGTATATAGGTGGTTAGATTCGTTTGAGTTCCATTTTCAAGATAAAGTGATAAAATTATTTTCGGTTTTCAAGCGCCTATTTTTTAAGAATTATTTAATGTTATTTACACTTAAAAAAAAATGGTACCTCACAGGTATGAGGGAAACGATCTGGTCCGAAAATCAAGGTTTGATCTCTGGACGATTTCATTGATTTAAATTTGTAAGCCAGTGAAAAGGTGGCGAAGACGGATGTCACAAAATTGTAGAGGTACATATTTCCAAATTGTTTTTAATCCCTAAAGCCCATTATTACTTCTCAGTTGCATGAAAGGTGTTCCTAGCTGATATCACCTTGTCAACAAGGTTTTGTTAGGTGTAAGATGGGAAAGGGTATTATTAGCGGTTGAATGATCTATTATATGTTTTTGCTTGGATTTACTTAGCGGTGGTTGAAAAATTTGATGAGCTTTATACTTCCCTTGCCCGCCATAATATTAAATATTGTTCTCATCGTTGAGAATCCAACTATCAAGTATAAAACATTTCTTCTTTTTGAAGTAAGGTAAGGTAAATTTGTCTTCTTACCCTAGCTCAGTTTACCAACGTATAATAAAACTAGGTTATAATTTTATAAATCCTATTGATGACATAAGCAAAAATTCTTGTAACCTCTGGTACTCTTTAGTGTTCTAACAAAACATTTCATTTTTATTTTCAGAGCTATCTATTATTAAGCAAAAGTCTCTTAAAATCGATCAAGAGCTGCAGGTATCGCAAAAAAAAACCAAGGACTTACAAATATTTATTCAAAACTTTACATCAAAATTGGAGCTTCTAAATGACAAAATATACAAAAAACGGGTACATCATGATTTTCAGGAGACTGAGTTCGAGCACGAACAGTCTGAGCATACCCAAAAACTGAAGGTAAAAGTGGGTCTCTTAAATGAATTTTCTAAAAATCATTATTTAATTTTAGTTGGCTGAGCGCGGAATATTGAAGACGGAAGGAACCATTAATGATCTACAAAACGAAATTGAGCTTTACAAATATCTCGTTGTAGATAACCATAGGGAAACGTTATCGTGGGAAACAAAATATAAATTAATTGAAGAAACTATTCAATGGTTGAAATTACAGCGATCTGTAAATGGTGAAATCGGGGTAATGAAAACTGAAATACATCGTATGAATATTAGATATGGTCAACTTAAACGGGCACAAGAGAGACTTGTCTTAGATCTAGAACATTGCGTTATGCATCGCGAACAAATTTTTGTCAACGCTTCAGTTAAAGAACACGTACAAACAAAAATTAAAAAATGTAAAAACACCACTCAGATTCAGGTGAGACTTGATGAAGTTCATAACAGGGCAAAAATAATACGAAATGAAATAAAATTTTTATCGGAAAAACGCCTAATCGATGATGTCAATAAAATTGAGCGTATGATTTATATGTTACGTAGAATACAAACAGATCTTAAAGATGTCATAAAAGATGACGCCAGCATCCAAGATCGAATAGAAGAAGGCATTTTAGCTAAGCATGCCAATTTGGAGCAAATAGTACGGAAACAGATCAAAGCAAAGGCTTATCGAAGACTTAATATATTAACTATACAACAAAAAATAGTTCGATCAGAGAAGACATATCAACTGGTAATACAAAAGCAAAGCGAGCTGAACGACACCCTTATGGAAATTAACCAAACTCTATTAATAGACTTTCCTGATAAAAAAACGTATTTTTCAAAAATATTTCATGTTCTTAAGGAATAACAGTATTAACGTATTATAAAAAAAAAATCCTTAAAATTATTAGTTCTTCAATGAAATAAATGTTACTTAAATATTCAACAGTTTATTTTATCCACACTGCTACAAGCCAGTTAAATAATAATTCACTTAAACCAATTTTTTAATTTACTAATGCTGTATTTACAGATTCTTTTCAATAAATAATTTTTTTCGATTGAAAAAATAACTACTTGTATTGATAAATTTTCTAGTTCTATAGGCTTAAATACTTTTTAATTCACGCCTTATTCACGATGTGAAAATAATTTTAGTTTCTAGATAAGGATTTATTTTAATTTACATAATTATTAACACTGACGTTGCTCACACGGATTTTAGTAAAGTGTTTGAATCTGTAAGAACCAGCAGACGGCGACATCAGACCAAGCTCCGGAGTAAGATAAGCAGCAGAGATCAGAGACAGGCAGTACTGAGTGCGAAGGTTAGGGAGAATAAAAGGAAGATAAATTTGTGAAATTAAACACCCCAAGTGCTGGGAGTAAAATTTAGTGAAGTTCGCGGAGTGTTTTCCGGGTTGGCCAGGTTGCCGTATTGCGTCTCCGAGGTCTGTTTTTTCTACGCAACGCGGACACCAACCCTACCCACGTGCTACTCCAGGTCGGACTAGTTCTCGTGTTGCGTCTCCGTGGTCTGTTTTCTCTACGCAATACTAACGCTTACCAGACCGGAGAAAAGCGCGGGAAACTACCGCCGGCCTTTTCTACTCACATCCAGGTTAGGGACAGGCTAATAAAAATTAGTAAACTTCGGGGAGTACTTTTTCGGGTTGGCCAGGTTGCCGCATTGCGTTTCCGAGGTCTGTTTTCTCTACGCAACGCGGACACCAAAGCTACCCACTTGCTACTCCAGGTCGGGCAAGTTCTCGGGTTGCGTCTCCGAGGTCTGTTTTCTCTACGCAATACGAACGCTTACCAGACCGGGGAAAGGCGCGGGAAAACTATCTCCGGCCAGGTAAGGGACAGGCTAGTAAAATTTAGTGAATTTCACCGAGAGGCTTTTCGGGCCAGTGAGGCTTCTGAGTTGCGTCTCCGAGGTTTGTTTTTCTACGTAACACGGACGACCAAAGCTGACCGCGTGCCCATTCACGTCGGACAAGCTCCCGTATTCCGTTTCCGAGGTTTACTCTGCGCAATCCGAGCGCTTGCCGGACGGCAAATTTCCGTCGATTTCCCCGCGCCCTCTCCCTCGCTCCGCGTAGGGCCTAGTCGAGATCTCCGCAAGTTAAATCTACGCCGGTCCCGTTTTCGTATTGCGTCTCCGAGGATTTGTTTACTCTACGCAACACCGACGACGATGCCGACCACATGATCCCGATAAAAAATGTTGTGTTTCTACAAATTTAACTGAGGACTCTGATCGCCACCCCAGAATATGTCAGCAGCCGCGTTCGCCGAAAAGCTTCGTGGATGGGGCGTCCTTTTCGATGGACAAACCGAGCCCCTGCACTTCATGGAACGAGGCAAGGAAGGCGTACGGAACAGCGACATCCCACGGGCCATCGCTGGCTTGCTATCAGGCCGCGCCGAAGGCTGGTACCGAGCCTACCAGATGCACGCCGTGCCATGGGAAACTTTCAAGCGGGAGTTCTTGAAGTTTTTCCTCCCTCCACGGTATTGTCAGCGCCTGGAGGATGCGATCAGGGCCCGCCAAATGCAAGGCGGCGAGCCTTTCAAGTTCTATGTGGTAGAACTACGCGTGATGATGCAGCGGGCGAACTACTCGTTCGACCAGGAGCTCGAAAGGATCTACGAGAACCTGCTGCCGGAGTATCAACTCTTCATAATGAATTCTCCTCGCTGGAAGGGTTGACGTAACTAGCCACCGCTTTCGAAATCGCTCGGGACCGAGACCCAGTAAGACAAGCAGCACTAGCTCCATCCGCCAGAGGTAGCTACGCTACGAGGAGCAGCCCTCCGCCCGGCCCTCGCCGACGAGAGCCCATACGACCAGCGGCGACGCCTTTCGACACACCGAGTCCAGCGATATCAAACCGGATGATCTCCCAGGAAGCGAAAACACCCTTCGACGTGGCCCGAGCCTGTCCTATACTGCTGGGACTGCGGGAAACGTGGTGTTCGCACCATTGACTGCTGCCACCAGTCGGGAAACAGCCGGGGTCCTCGCACATACAGGGAGTAGGCGGCGACCCACCCAGCGCTCCCCCACCGTTAAATCCACCTCTCCGTTTGATGGGAGGCCAGATCGTCGCCACGGTTCCCATCGAGGGACAACTCTTCTCGGCAACAATCGACACGGGAGCCTCCAGAAGCTTTGTTAGCGAAGCGGTCGCCAATCGACTCGATTCGGGTCGAAACATCAAAGAGGTTCGCACCCAAATATCCCTTGCGGACGGATCCCCGAAGGAAGTCACCAAGGCCCTGCACGCACAGGTACGCCTGACCCTCCTGGTCCTGCGTACGATATTGGACGAGGTGATCCTCGGGAATGACTTCCTCTGCAGCATCCGGGCAACCCTAATCTGCGGTCAAGTGTGTCTCCAGCTAGCCCCGCCTGACACACGAAGAGTCGACCCAGGCCCAGCCATCCGAGCGGCGATCACCCACCTTTCGGACCCACCGGCTTCTACCCAGCGGACAACAAGAACCAACGAGGGGGCCACAACGGGTCCCATACCCGCCCCAAGGCATCACATCACGTCGACCGCAGGACAGAACCCTGCCCCAGTTCCATCGGAGCACTCGCCACCACCGATCCTCCCCGACACTACCACGGAAATCACAGCGGCCGATGTCACCATCAAGGAAAGCAAGTACAGCCTCCAGCCACTACCGGATGCCGCCGTGGCCAAGAGAGGGAATCCTTTTCGGAAGTATCTACCGGATGCCGCCGTGGCCAAGAAAAGGAACCCTTTTCGGAAGTATCTCGCGGGTCAGGAACGCTTAGCCAGTTCAACGACAGGAACGTTTCCCGACGACCCGGATACGCCACAATCTTCCCCGAGAAGCCCGCAGGGAATCGGGAACTACCATCTAACCGCCCAACCGGACACAGAGAACGCTCAGTCGCGGAATCCCCGCCGGAATCGCTAGTGTCTGAAGACCTCTCGACGCGGAAACCCTCCGGTTCCTTCAAGAGGAGCATAGGCACTTCGACCATCTGCAAGGAACAACGGATATACCCAAGCACACCATCACTCTTCGGGAAGATAAGACGCTGAAACAGCGGAATTATCCCAAGAACCCGGCCATGCAGCGTATCATCAACGAGCAGGTGAACGAACTGCTGCAGGACGGACGAATCGAACCCTCTCGAAGTCCGCACAGCGCACCGCTGGTGCTGGTCCGAAAGAAGGCAGGGGACATGCGGATGTGCGTTGACTATCGTCAACTCAACGCACACTCCATACCCGTCGCGTACCCGCTTCTGCGCATCAACCATATCCTGGAACGTCTACGGAACGCCCGGTTCATCTCCACGTTGTACCTCAAAAACGGGTATTGGCAGATTCCCATGGCGGAAGCCAGTCGAGAATGCACCGCATCCACTGGCCCCGGACGTGGACTCTTCCACTGGAAAGTCATGCCGTTTGGACTTCACTCCGCCTCAGCGACTTTCCAACGAGCCCTGGACAGCGTCCTCGACCCCGATATGGAGCCCCACGCCTTCGCTTATTTGGACGACTTCATTGTCATCGGGGCAACGTGGGAGGACCATGCGCGCAATCTGAGGGAAGTCTTCCGGCGCCTTCGAGAAGCGAATCTGCGCTTAAATCGGGGTAAGTGCAAGTTCTTCCAAAGAAGATTAGTGTATTTGGGTCACCTGATCAGCGAGGAAGGCATCAGGACAGACCCCGACAAAATAGCGGCAATTCAGGGACTACATCCCCCGACTAACGTCATGGAACTTCGCCGCCATCTCGAAATCGCATCTTGGTACAGACGTTTTCTCCAAGACTTTGCCTCCCTAGTACAACCAATGTAAAGTCTTCTGAGGAAGGGAGTAAAGTGGACCTGGGAAGAACCCCAACAGCAGGTATTCGATTCACTTAAGGTGCGACTGACGTGCGCCCCTGTATTGGCCTGCCCAAACTCTGAGTATAAGTTCCAGCTTTAGGCGGTCGCCGACGCCCTCTCCCGGCAACCACTTTGAAGACTCCAGTTACTCGCGGAACTTAAGTGCCACTGCAAATGGATACGGAAGATGCAGGAGCAGGTCCAAAGACGTCCCGAGAAATTTCCGGACTACTCGCTGGATAATGGACAGCTCTATAGACACATAGGACATCCAACAGGCGTCAGGGTAGGCAACCCCTGGAAGCTGTGCGTACCCCGAGAACAGCGCCAACGCGTTTTAGGAGAATGCCACGACCATCCCTCCGCCGGGCACCTGGACATCCGGAAGACGCTCAGGAGGTAGGCGATCCGACTTATGGCCTGGACTTCATCGGGACGTGGTACGGTATGTCACTAGCTGTCTGACCTGCCAACAGTACAAGATTAGCCAGCGTAAACCAGCTGGCAAGATGCTGGAGTTCCGATTCCGAGAAAGGATCCTCTCTCGCCTTGGAGCCCCCAGGAGGTTGATTTGCGACAACGGCACGCAGAAGCATCCGGGCGTTCTGCCGCAACAACGGTATTCACCTGGAATACACCGCTCCGTACTCCCCCCAGCAAAATCCGACGGAGCTCGCCAACCGTACTATCAAAACAATGATAGCACAATATGTGGATCAGGATTATCGAACATGGGACCAGCTACTGCCCGAGATCTCCCTCGCCATAAACACTAGCATCTCAGATAGCACGGGGTTTAGTCCGGCTAATCTAGTACAAGGTCGGGAGCGTAGGTTGCCAGGTGCCCTCTTCGATGCGGTCGCACCCGACTACATGCCTCGCCACTGGACCCAACGGAACGAGCCAAAAGGCTTCAGGAAGCGTTCCGCACCGCTCTGGAAACCAATCAGATAGTTTCTCAGAAACAAAGTCGACACTACAACCTGAGGGGACGCGAGTGGCGACCACAAATAGGTTCACTGGTGAAAGCCCGTCTTCACCATCTGTCCAAGGTCAACAAGGCTTTAACGCATAATTTGCACCGAAGTACGCGGGGCCGTTTAAGGTGGTGAAATTTCTATCAACAAATGCCGTGCGGCTACAGCAGGTAGACGGCCGGAAGAGGCATAAAGCTGGCATAGGCGATCTGAAGGAATATCATCCACGCGAAGAACAACACGACGACTCTACAGAAGACCCCGGGAGGCGCGATTCTCAACCAACACTTGATGACCCGATACAACTCTACCAGGGTAGACGTAAGCGACGAACCCAGCAACAAAGTTACCTTTAAGCGGGAAAATTGTATCGAATAGACCAGTTAAAGATAGTTTGATCTTCGCAATCAGGCTAGGCAAGTAAGATAACGTAGTAACAGGCTAACTATTTGGACAGCTTTCAGAGACAACCACATTCAACAGATGGACATGGAACCCGAGGATCCCTATCAAGTGGAGGGAGGATACCGACCCGTTGACGATCAAGAAGGCTCCGTAACCGGCAGTAGTGGAGAGTCCCAAGGCCACAACTCGGTCTTGTCCACTCACAGCCCGACTCCACCCCCGTTCAGCCCATGGTGAGGCATGGGAACTCCCGAAGGACACGCTGGTCGCACTCCGCCGGGCAATACCGACTACGTGTCGACCCTGGCTAGGTCTCTGGACGCTAGCATTGTGGTCAGCGGTGACGTTCCGGAAGCGAGCTTAGTGCTGATGGCGCGAGCGTGCTGGTAACGCGAGCGTGCTGTAAAGCCGGACGGGCTAATTTCCCTCGATTTCCCCGCGCCCTCCCCTTCGCTCCGCGTAGGGCCTAGTCGAGATCTCCGCAAGTTAAATCTACGCCGGTCCCGTTTTCGTATTGCGTCTCCGAGGTTTTGTTTTCTCTACGCAACACCGACGACGATGCCGGCCACGTGATCGCGATAACAAAATCCCGGCGACAACTCCCAGTCCCGTTTTCGTCTCCTGTGTTTCTACAAATTTAACTGTAGAGGACTCTGGCCGGACTGACGCCTATCCCAGCCTATGAAAAAGGTTGTACATTGTACACTGTTGTAAAGTGTACACTGCTGATGTATTGGAAGCCTTTCAAGATGTAGAGAAACCCAGAGCTCCGGTACATCAAAATAGGAGCTGCGAGCCCAGAACAGAGGTTCATCAATGCTTTGACTGCCACAGTCTTGGCCATTTGGCTAAGGAACGCCGCAAGCCAGTACGGGCTAATGAAGCTTGCTATGCCTGTGGAGAAGTTGGACACTTGGCTAGAGAGTGTTTATTGTACAAGAAGAAAGAAACTGGCAACGAATATGTACGACATTTTAGAGTTAAATTTAAAAATACGATACATAATTCTAATACATTTTATTCCATAGAGTGCCTCATGGATTCGGGAAGCCCCGCCACATTTCTAAAGAAGTCAGTAGTCCCAGTAACGTAATCATTGATAAGAACAAGTTAAATAATACGATACCTTCTTCAGAATAAACGAAAGTAAACTAAATGTAATTAGAAATACTGATTGTCTTATTAAAAGTTTAAATAAAAACATATTGATTGAATTACTGGTTGTAACTGATGAATATGTAAGGTACTCAATGGTAGTGGGACTCGATTTTTTAAATCTAAGTAATTTTAAGCTCATACAAATAGTTAACGATGCTAACCAATTATCTGTTAAGACAGTGGGTATACATTTAGTGGAAAAGTGCGAAAGTGATTTATCAAACAAAGTAGATTTCAATGTAGAGAAACAGGTAAATGTAGAGACAAAAGTAAAGAGCAATCTTGGAAACAATTACAAAGTATATTTCAATGTAGAAAAACAGGTAGATGTAAAGAAAAGAATAGAGAAATCGAACAAGACCGAGGTAGCGAAATGTTTAGAAATTATAACGAATATTAATGTCGAGGCCAATGAAGCTATAGATGACGAAGCTGACACCAGACTAGACAATACCGACAAAGTCTGCGCATACTGTTGCCCACAGTTCTTCGGGTATCTGCTTCAGCATTTTCCCAGCTGCCTCCATCTGGTTAGGTTTGTATTTTAGGCATGCCTCGCATGCCTTTTTATTTTTTTTTTAGTTCTTCGACATATAGTAATGGTTAAATATTTTGGAATGATGGTTTAAATTTTGTCAAATTCGGACGACTGTAACATAAAGCTCTCATGGGAACAATAAAAATATTAAAAAAGAGAAACTTAAAACAAATGTAACTTTTCTATTTTGTAATTTTTTTATACCCTTGTAAAAGGTATAATAATTTCAGTCAGAAGTTTGCAACGCAGTGAAGGAAATATTTCCGACCCTATTAGATATATATACTCTTAATCGGCATCACTAGGAGGGTTGATCTGGCCATGTCCGTCTGTCTGTCCGTTTCTTCGCAAACTAGTGTCTCAATTTTAAAGCTATCTGCATGAAACTTTATCAAAAGATGCCTTTCATTGCAGGTAGTTGCTGCCATAGGAACTATTGAATCATTGAGCTGCATATCATGATTGCTTCAATATTTTTAAACATATAAAGCAATTTAAACTAGCTATCAGCAAACTCTCTTCTGACCAAACTGAACTGGTATTATGTGTCTTGTGTCTTTTCACAATTTTCAATCTGTTTCGTTAACATAAATTGATTCATATTACTTGTAAACGAAGTAAATTTCTTGAAGTATAGCCGTCATATTCTTTATTCGTTTGTTCATGTATTTGAAATTACTATTAACTACCTAAATTGACTTTTGAAAAACAAAAGCCGTTGAATCAACAATAATAATTTTTTTTTTATTTTACTATTTCCTATTATCTCCATCCATTATTCCAAACAGAATGTAAAAAACATTGCTATGAGCCGTGTAGTAATAAGAACTAAGTAAGCAACTACTCTTAATAAACATGCCCAAAGTAGTTTACCCCTGGTTTGTAAAAGTATAGTGAAGTTATATTTTAATGTGTGTGTAACCCTGGATATATTTTGTGTGTGCTATTCCTGGTTTGTAAAAGTATCGATGTGTTTTGCATCCCTAAAAAAAGATGCACGAAGAAGAGAGCGAGGCATTCGAAAAAGCGTGGCCGGTGCGATCAAACGAAAAAGCTGAATAAAAGATAATTAAATTAAAGCAGAACAAAGAACACTATAATTAAGAATTGGTAACTGAACCTAACCAAGTTATATTGGAAAAGGAAAATATCTGTTAACATGGCTTCACGCATTAATCTCGGCGAACTCAAATTAATGGAAATCAAAAGTTTCTGTGAAAAACTTGGCTTGTCCACAAAGTGCTGTACTACCGTCTGAAATTGCTCCGGAGTTGTACTATGAAAAGGTGGAGTCTACGAAAGGTGGAGGCGAAATTGGTGTTGAGATGGCTTTCGCCTATGCAGCCAACAACAACAACGAAGAAAAAGTCGGCGAGATGGCTTTTGCCAATGCAGCCAACAACAACAACGAAGAACAAAGCGAGGAAGAAGATGACAACGTTTTCGGCAACGAACTTAAACTTGTCGAGATAGTTGATCGTGGTGGCGTTCAACTTCCAGGAACCGACGTTCAACCGAGTACTTCAACCTTTGGCGTTGAACGTAGTCCAGCTAGCAACATACTGGCCGAATCGGGTGGCAACGCTGCGGGAATGGAACAGGCGATGCAAAATTTACGTTTCGAAAATGTGGACCGTCTTTCCAAGCCAGAAATGAACTTGAACACCGAGAAAGAGCTACTCCCAGAATTCAACGGCGAAGGCAACAATGTTGGTAAAAAATGTTCGTGATGTGTTCAAAGTCTGTGATGACGTCATGCGTCCATTAATTTGCTCACGCTTAAAGGGCAAGGCTAATATTTGGCTGTTATCTCGCCCATCACTGTTGTCTGGGAGTATCGACTTAATTCTGGCACAACTAAAAATTAATTTTGGAACCAAGGATAACGTCCTGGACGCAAGTTTGAAAACCGCCAGTGGCAATTCGGTGAGAAGTTTGCCAGTTACTACTTTGACAAACTTACTCTGGCACAAGACATCGCTATGGATGTTCACGAACTAGTGCAGTACTTGACAGATGGCATACAAAATGTACAACTTAAAAGCCAAACGAAACTACTAAGTTTTGCAGTGCCTGCTGATGTATTGGAAGCCTTTCAAGATGTAGAGAAACCCAGAGCTCCTGTACATCAAAAAAAAGATGCAAGGAAAGTCTTCATCAACCGCTGCGACCCCGGAACAGAGGGTTATCAAATGCTTTAACTGCCACAGTCTTGGCCATCTGGATAAGGAATGCCGCAAGGCAGTACGGGCTGATGGAGCTTGCTATGCCTGTGGAGAAGTTGGACACTTGGCTAGAGAGTGTTTATTGTACAAGAAGAAAGAAACTGGCAACGAATATGTAAGACATTTTAGAGTTCAATTTAAAAATACGATGCATAATTCAAATAAATTTTATTCCATAGAGTGCCTCATAGATTCGGGAAGCCCCGTCTCATTTCTAAAGAAGTCAGTAGTTCCCAGTAACGTAATCGTTGATAAGAACAAGTTGAATAATACCTTCTTGGGAATAAACGAAAGTAAACTGTAATTGGAAAAACAGTTTGTCTAATTAAAAGTTCAAATAAAAACGTATCGATTGAATTACTGGTTGTAACTGATGAATATGTAAGGTACTCAATGGTAGTGGGACGCGATTTTTTAAATCTAAGTAATTTTAAGCTCGTACAATTAGTTAACGATGCTAACCAATTATCTGTTAAGACAGTGGGTATACATTTAGTGGAAAAGTGCGAAAGTGATTTATCAAACAAAGTAGATTTCAATGTAGAGAAACAGGTAAATGTAGAGACAAAAGTAAAGAGCAATCTTGGAAACAATTACAAAGTATATTTCAATGTAGAGAAACAGGTAGATGTAGAGACAAAAGTAAAGAGCAATCTTGGAAACAATTACAAAATAGATTTCAATGTAGAGAAACAGGTAGATGTAGAGAAAAGAGTAGAGAAATCGAACAAGCCCGAGGTAGCGAAATGTTTAGAAATTATATCGAATATTAATGTTGAGGCCGATAAAGCTATAGATGACGAAGCTGACACCAGACTAGACAATATTGTTGCGAATGAAGAAAGTTACAATGTGGATTCCTTCGATAGAGACATGCTTAATATAAATGTTATTTGGCAAAGCGACTTATGCGATAGGAAAGGAGGTGAGTCAAGATACTAGAAATAAGTTAAAATGTTTGTTTAAAACTTTTTATGAAGACGCTGATCGTCCGATTGAACCTAAAATAAAGTGTACTATGAAGATCACAATTGAAATTGATAAACCATTTCGGTGTCCTCCTCGAAGATTGTCTTACGCAGAAAAGTCCGAAGTTCAAAAAATATTAGACGAGAATTTAGCCAGTGGGTGTATATACGGCCAAGTGAATCGGAATATGTGTCGCCCATTGTTCTTGTAATGAAAAAGACAGGAGAACTTAGAATGTGTGTCGATTATCGTCGCGTTAAAAGGTTACTCTTAAAGATAATTACCCGATTCCGTTAATTGACGACTTGTTTGAAAGGTTAGCGAATAAAAAATTCATGAATGATAATTCTGTTAAGTATACGCCGTTTACCACGCCACTATGGCAGTTTGAATTTCTAAGAATGCAGTTTGGCTTGACGAATGCACCACCAACATTCCCAAGATTTATTAACAAGATATTGCCGATATGGTACGACCGGGAAAAGTTGTGATCTATCTTGATGAGAGAGTTTGTATGATCATTTCGACTTGATATCAAGTTAACTTTTCGAAAAATTTTCTTTGCAGAATTTTGCCGTTAATTATCCGTAAATTATTCGTGAAAGAATAAAATTGGCCGCTCGTGTTTTAATATTAAACTCGTTCTAAAAAGGGAATTGCACATGTCTACCAACCTTTAAAAAAATAGTTTTTTATGACAAGTTTGTCCACCTGCTAAAAATAATATTTTTAGAGAAAGGTGAATGAATTTTAATTTTATTGTTTTTTGTTGCTCAACTACAGTAACCATTTTTTGTTTTCGGGAATAATCAGGTATAAGTATAAGACTTATTGAATTATCCATATCACCAGGTACTTATTTAAGTATTTGAATAATTTTGAAAACTGAATGTTTAGACATTTTTAAGGTCTGTAAATTGGTTACCTGTATTGCGAGGGGTTCACATTTTTAGCGAATTTTTAAGGGAAATTTTGAACAGGTATTTCCGAAACCTGGCCCAATTTAGGATTTCGCAATTTAAAACCTGAAACACTTGTCACCTCTTAAAAATCGTCTTCCTCCTCGATTCTCACACTAGGTCTATAAATCCACTTCGACATTGCAAGATAAGTCTATTATTGTGCGCGATATTTGAAAACGCTTATTTGACTTGAACTCTTTAAATCGCTGCTTGTTAAAAAAGTGATTTAAAGTGAAGTGGCATTGCACGCAGTTCTAATAATATCAGTTTCCTTGCGTTAATTTACTATTCCTTGTTAATTTTGTTTATAGTCTTTTTTAAGACTTGCAATATTTTGATTTCTTTTTTTTTTAATTACTTGATATTAGAAATTCGTGGGTTGTCATTTGTTTTGGTGCATAAGTTTCATAAGTGTTGGTGTTGTGACTATTCCTGCGTTTACTCTCACAAGGAATATAAGTAAAACGACATAGCACAAAATAATAATTTCAGTGTCCTTTTGATAGTTTTTTGTCTCCTTGATTTTTAAAAAAGTTATTGATATTAGAATTTTGTGGCTTGTCATTTGTGTTGGTGCGTAAGTGTCATCAGTGTTGGTGTTGTGAATGTTCCTGTGCTTACTTTCGCAAGGAATTTAAGTGATGTGTATAAGTGTCCTTGTGTTAATTTTGGTTTTCTTGCAAAATTTTTTTAAGTTTTAAACATTGACCTGATACTAAAATTTGAACGGTAAGTGAGCGTCTTAATAAAATGCCAGCTGGACGTCCACCTGCAGTCGGCAGCGACTTTATAGTGAATACAATTCTAAAACGAAAAGAGGATATATTAACAGCCGACTTGAATATTGTTTCTGCAGCAAACAAGGTATGGATGGACATCTCAAACGATATAGGACACAAGATACAGGCAGCTACTGTGTATTCGTACGTGGTCAACAATCGTTTCGGCCTAAAAACGCTGCTAACTTGAAAAGTCCAAGTTTCAGACAGCAGTTTTGACCAAATATATGAATCCTACAGGATTGTCTCGGAACACGAATCTAACAAGTCTGATCAGTATGACCAGCAAGTCAACTCTTCTCAATTTGTCTTAACTTTTGAAAAAACCGAATTTGAAAAGGTAATAATGCAGTCCGTTCGAACTTATAAAGATAAAAAAGGCAGTACTCGTCAAAGGATAAATGGACGGAACTATTTTCGAAAAGAATTTACGACGAATTCCGCCTGTCGCATGGATATCACTTTAAAAAGCACTTTATTAGCTCGGACAAATCTTCAGGGAAATTTCTAGGTAAGTACATTTAAATTTAATTTCAAACAACATTTATTTTAATATTTGTAATCTTTTTTGTAGGTCATTGCAAGTGCGACAGTATTATTATTATTATTATTAATATCGGGGTGTCCAGTGTACCGCGACCTATAAGATCTATTGTACCCCCATTCAGAGCCTACAGCTCAGATATCAACCCACTTCCTCGAATAAAGTCGAGGAGTTTTAGTGGGTTGATTCTTACTAGGCGACAGTATATTGAAAGCCAAAATTTTACCTCGGCTGGAAAATGAAAAAATTTTAAAAGTTTTGTACCCAGCAAGCAAGGGAGAAAAATCACGTGGAAAGCGACTGCTTCACGGAGAAACCCGCCAAAGTGTTGTATCGTGCTTGGAAAAAGAGTTTTATTATTTATTATTTTTTCTATTGCAGCAGTATACAAGTCGGAACGAGCCAGATTGGATGACTATAACATAAAGCTCCCATAGGAACAATCGAAAAAATTAATTCAAAACAAGAAAGAAAGCAAACTTCGGCAAGCCGATGTTCATATACCCTTGCAGTTATTGCAAGAATTAAACATTTTTGAAAACTAGTTGGTTTTGGCGACCTTTCCAAAGTATATTAATTGTTAACCGGCTCGAGGTCAGGATGTTGAAAAAATAACACAATTTTTTAATTTTGGTTATTTGTCAATATATTTCGGATGCTCTTCAGGACAACTACAAAATAATAACAATGATTTTTATTTTCTTAACAAACAGAAAACAATTTACATTTGACATACATTTAATTTACACGTCTGCTTCCGGTGACGTGGAGTTGTTAACTAATTTTTTTCTTCCCTAGTAAATGTCTATATAAATGAGCGCAATTGTCAGTGTCCGTTTTGTAGTTCATCCGAATGTCTGCAGCTGTTTTTATGATATTTAACATTTCTATGGTGAATCGTTTGGCATAGTGTTGTTCTTGTGATAAGATACTCGCCTCTTCGAAGTTCGGAGAGTAATTATTCTTGGCACAGTGGGACATGAGTGCTGTTTTTTGCGCGTTCGTATGGTGTTTAGCTTTGAAGTCCGATTTATGCTGTGCTAGTCTAGTTTTTAATTTTGATTTTGTTGTTCCTATATATATCACCTTGCATATTTCGTTGTTGTTGCCGTTACATGGTATTTTATATACCATGTCTTTTTTGTCAATTTCATTTATCTTAGATTTCGTTCTGTTGTATATGGATTTTAATGTGTGTTTTCTTTGCCGTAGCATTCCGATTTCGCTACACGTTCGAATAATGCCGGGACATTGACATTGACATATTTTTTTTTTGTTTTTATTGCTTTTAACGCTGTTTTGTTTTCTGTTCCGATAATAATGTTTTTATTATGTGTTTTGTGAAATCGTTGTCTGTTAACATTGATTTTATCTCCTGAGTCTTTTCGTGGTAATCCGTGTATGAAATTTTGTATTTATTATTATTTGTTTTGGGTGTTTGGAGTTAAAATTGATGATTCGTCCGGACGCAATTGGTTTCTTGTAACATTCTAATTTTAATCAGTTTCCACGTCTAATTATTACTGTGTCCAAATAGGCTTATTGATCGTTTTCTTCTAGTTCCATTGTAAATTTAATATTATTGGCGAAAGAGTTGAGCATGGTCAGTGTAGTTTTAATGTCATCCTCTTGAATTGTTTGGTAACAGGTCATCTACGTATTTTGTCAGTAAACTGGGAGATCGTCTTTGTTTTTTATAACGTGTTGTCCAGGAGAGTTTCCATTACAATATATGCAATGACTGGCGAGGTTGGCGATCCCATAGGCATTCCTTTAAATTGTGTGTAAAAATTGTTTTCAAATTTGAAATATCTGTTTCCTTGAATATACAATTTTATTATGTCCATAAATATTGTTTGCGGTATTCTACTGTGTTTTTGTTTTATTGTCCATTTGTTTTTAATTATATCCAGGGCTAGATCTGTCGGTATACTCGGAAATAATGAAATTACGTCAAATGAAATTAATCTTTCATCGTCGCCAATATATGTGTTGTTGATATTGAGTTTGAATTCTTCAGAATTTTTTTTTTTTGTTTACATATGGATTTTATTTATTGAATCTTCTCTAAATTGAGACTAACAATAAGTATATAAAATCTTAAGTTAAAACTATATCTGACAGTCAAGATGACTGCCGCGAGATGAAAGGGCTCTAATAACTATTGCTGAGCTGGAAGGTCATTTCGTTGTAGTCGGGTCCGGTTTGAAACCCTGGCTAGGACCCTGGCGAGCTGGTTTGGATGAGAAGTTAGTTTGGAGTGGTAGGACGCTTTTTGTTTTGATATTTCATCTTTTACGGGTAGAATGCCAAGATTTCTGTGGATGTTGTCGTTCCGAACAAACCAAGGTGCCGCAGTGATATTTCTCAGGATTTTTGATTGTGCTCGCTGGATAATATCGATGTTACTGCTGCTCGCGTTTCCCCACTATTGGGAGTCGTAAGTCCAGACTGGCTTAAGCGTTGAATTGTAGAGCAGGACATTGAAATCCAGGCAGAGGGGGGAAGAGCGATTATGAGCCAATGAAGACTATTGAATTTTAGTTTTAGATGAATTTTCTTAGCTTCGATATGTCTCCGCCATGGAAGTCTCCTGTCTAGGTGGACGCCAAGGTACGTTACATCGTCAGCTTGTGGAAGTGACGTGTTATTCAGAGTTAGCGGGGGACACGTTTGTCTGTTAAGAGAAAACGTTATGTGTTTACACTTTTGCGCATTTTTTTTATACGTCAGGCTGATAACCACCTCTCCAATACCACGAGATGATCAACTAGAAGTGCTGTTGCCTGAATTGAGCATTTGGACCGACTTAGGATTGCGGTATCGTCTGCGAATGTAGAAGTAGTTAGCCGCTCGTTCGTGGGAATATCTGCGGTGTAAAGGAGAAATAGAGTTGGACCAAGGGCGCTACCTTGTGGAACTCCAGCCTCTATCGTGTAATCGTTGGATATTGTAGTGTTGCATCTCACGGCGAAGACTCTGTTGTAAAGGTATGATTCAAGTATCCTGTGAGTGTTTTCCGGCAGTGCATATACACTAGTCGGCATAATTATTTTGACGAAAAACTAATGGTTCAAATTTGTATGTAACTTTTTAATGGTTTAATATAACTCAATGATTTTTTTTTCTGTTTTACTTAGTGCTAATACAAACTTAAAAATAATGAATTCAACATTTTGTCATATGAACTTAAAAAAATATAAGCTAAAGTAATTTTCATGTGGTGGCATAAGTATTTTGACAAGTACCTTTTAATATGAATAATAAAGCTTAAACTTAAAAAAACCAAAGGAAAAAAATAATTTAGTAAAATATATAATTTCCTTTGGTTTCAACAACTTTTGCAAGCGTCGCGGTACTGAATCGACCAAATTTTGGATAATCTCTAGAGATATCTCTTCCCAAAGGGAAGTGACCTCAGAAATTGTCTCCTCTCTGGTTTTATTCAACGATACTGTTCTCTTACGTTTTATAAGAGACCAGACGTTTTCAATTATATTTAAATCTGGACTTTGAGGTGGCCAGTCCAAAGTGGTAACACCAACATCCTTCAAAAATGTTGTAATCATTTTGGCTTTGTGACATGGGGCGTTATCCTGTTGCAAAATGAAGGTGTGTCCAATAAGCCTGTCTCCGGAACTAAACGCATTATCATTTAGAACCCGCAAATACTGGCCTTGGTTCATAGAGCCAGTGACAGGAACGAGGTCACCCAGTCCATTATAAGCCACACATCCCCAGAACATCACAGAGCCTCCACCATGGCTTACTTTTTGGCAAATGGGCCGCCGTTTCTGCCTTTGGACCATTGGTAATCTTACAAAAATTTTTTTTTGATGAATTATACTCAAAGGAGCTTTCATCTGTCCATAGAACGCTTCTCCAGAACTCCTTTGGCTTATGAAGATGTTCCTTTGCGAAAGACAGTCTTTTCAGCTTGTTTTTTTCTGTTATATATGGTACGTCCCTGGCTTTATAAGTCTTAAAATCGCATTCTTTTAATCGCCGACGGACTGTGCGCTCACTAATCGGTGTCTTAGCTGTCAAATTAAATTGATCTGCTGCGGATTGGGGCTTTAAAAAAATATTCTTTTTCAATTCCCGTACAAGGACTCGGTCTTCACTGAGATCTGTTTTGCGCTTAGCACCCGATCTTTTTAAATTACGCATGTCATTATGCTTTTTAAACTTTTTAATTTGGTAGTGCACAGTTTGACGCGACACACAAAACTCATTGGCAATGTCTTTGACTGCTATTCCAGCGTTAAGCTTTGCTACTATTGAAGATCTGGTAACCAAACTTAGCTCAGCCGTTTTACCCATGTTATTGACTGATTTTTAATAACTTTCTGTTTTAATAACAACGTTTAATATTACTCCAAATGAAACACAGAAGTTCATTGGTTCTCGCGTGCTTAAAAGTGTGAAAATATTTCCATAAAGATGCTGTCAAAATACTTGTGCCACGCAGAAAACCGTTGTCCACATGCATTCTTATCAGTAGAAAGTGAATGCAAAAGGTAAAGGAAATAAAATTTGGCAAGCACATAGGTAAAAATATATTCTTTGTTTTGCGCCTCATTTTCGCACCGTTATTTCACGATTTCCAGCAACGCTAAGTTCAATAGTCAAAAAAGAGTTTCGTCAAAATAATTATGCCGACTAGTGTATGCATAAGGCCATCGAGTAAGACTCGGTCGAAAGACTGCGCAACGTCAAGGAATACCGCACTGCAGTATTCCCAAAGCTTGAATGCAGTTCGTATTTCTGTTGTTAATCAATTGACTTGCTCTATTGTTCCATGGCTTTCTCGAAAGCCAAATTGATGTGCCGGAATAACGTTGTGCTCTTTCAGATGTGGGATTATGCGCGTCAGAAAGCATTTTTCGAGCAGTTTTGACAGACACGAGAGTAAACTTATCGGTCTGTAATAAGCTGGTATTGTGTGATCTTTTCCTGGCTTATTATGATTCGTTAATCTTTTTAACTTTAAACTTTTTCCATTTTTTGGGAAGTAGCCAAGTCGTATAATAATCCCGTTAAAGAGTTTAAAAATTACCTCACCTGCACAGTTTGGGAGTTCAATGAGCATCTTAGGAGTTATTAGATCACCTCCTGGGGTCTTTTTTGTTTTTAATTGCTCGCTGATGACTTTTGCAACTTCGTTTGTTTGAAACAGAATTGGCGCCGTCTCAGTTCCAATTTGAATTGACGGCGAAGGTAGAATGAATTATGAATTATTTGCAGGGTTTGGCTGAAAAAAAAAGTCAACTCATTTTTATAGAGCCAAGAAAGCTGACGATATGATGGGAGAGGAAGATGTTGCTGAGCCCCCTCATTTATACAAAGCCTCGGTTTGCAGAACGGCCAAATATGAAGCCGCAAAAAAAAAGTGCAGAAAAACAGATCCATTAGACGCCATTTCGGGCCTTAAAAGAAGTCCAGAGGGTGAAGGGGCGATTCGTGGAAAGTATTGGAAAGGATCCACTCAAAGTTCACATCTGGTCTCCTCATCAAATTCGCGTTTGCAACAAATTAAGGAAAATGGGTAGACTGTGCATAGATGCCTCTGGAGGCAGATTTGCAGAGTACGTAGACGGGCAGAAATGGCACAAATTACGCATTTGGGCAGTTTGTTGTATCCTCGATGATAACAGAAAAACAAGACACAGTCACAATATAATCATGGCTTTTAAGGTGGATTCAATCGGGTGCGCAGTATCCAAAGGTAGTGGTAAGTGAACTATAATTTTTATACCCTTGCAGAGGGTATTATAATTTCAGTCAGAAGTTTGCAACGCAGTGAAGGAGACATCTCCGACCCTATAAAGTATATATATTCTTGATCAGCATCACTAGGAGAGTTGATCTAGCCATGTTCGTCTGTCCGTCTGTCCGTCCGTCTGTCCGTCCGGCTGTCCGTTCGTTTCTACGCAAACTAGTCTCTCAGTTTTAAAGCTATCTGCATGAAACTTTCCCAAAAGTTGTCTTTCCATTGCAGGTAGTATATAATTCGGATCGGGCCGGATCGGACGACTATAGCATATGGCTCCCATAGGAACAATCGGAAAAATAAATAAAAAAAACATTATAACTTTGGTGTTTTTTAAATTTTTTTTGTAGTTGTTCAAGATATAGTGGTTAAAATAAGATAAATGGTTAAATATTTCAGAAATTCGGTTTAAATTTCATCAAAATCGGACGACTATATCATATAGCTCCCATAGGAGCAATCGAAAAAATAAATGAAAAAAATTATAACTTCACTGTTTTTTAATTTTTTTTATAGTTTTTCGAGATATAGTAATGGTTAAATATTTTATAATTACGGTTTAAATTTCATCAAAATCGGACGACTATATCATATAGCTCCCATAGGAACAATATGGGATAAATATTTTAAAGTTACAGTTTAAATTTCATCAAAATCAGACGACTATATCATATAGCTCCCAAAGAAATAATAAAATTATATAAATTAACTCTAATAATTGAGCTACAAATCTTCACAACTTCAATGTTTTTAAACATATACGCAAGTTAATCATAATTTTAAAGTTCTCAAAAATGTTAAATTCTTGCAAAAGCTGCAAGGGTATATGAACTATACCTAAAGGTATGCTGTCTGGCATTTGCAACGGTCGACACTGTAGAAGGGTACGCATGCAGAAGCATGCATGACGGACAATTTACCCAGAAGCTACATTCGAATTGCGTGGCACATTATATGAAAAACTGGCCGATTTTTTAAAAAATGAAAAAAAAGAATACATTTTACAAAATGATGAAAGAGATGACCTTAACCATCGGGAATGCTTAACATTTTCCAAACGCCTGCTAAGACACATAAGAACTATTCCTATGTGGTCAGCAATTGTTCAAAGCCGTTTTAGGTATGGTAGAATACCAGCCAGCAGTGCGCCTGTAGAAATAAAATTGCAGTCAATTAAAAATGAAGTTCTTAAAAATAGATGCAGGGTGGACTTCGGTGTGGAAAAGCTGATTAAGAACTTTAGTGGAAGTATAAAGATTATCGATTGTTCCCTAAAAAAAACCAAATAACTTGATCTGGAACTCAGTCTTGAAAATATTATCAATGATCAAAATGAGGGCATTGAAGGTTCAGAAAGGAAAAGCACCGATGAAGAAACTGGAGAAACTCGAGAGCCATTTACGAATATTGCTCTCAGCCCAAAGTTTTTATCTTTGACCAAAAAGACATCAAATCCCAAAGAGAAAACTGGAAGTTGTCACCTTTGCAAAAATTTGTGCAAGCCGGAAAATTTTTGGAGGACGATGGAATGGATATAGTAGTGTGCCAGGAGTGTTTTGATTGTTCAATAAATTCACCTAGAGTCGCTTTGAATGCAATTGAGAACTGGAGGGGCTTGGAGCAAAGCCAAAATTAAAGAAAGGGTCCTCTTTATTTAAGTAATGAAAATATAGACATTAATGATATTTTCAGTTCAAAATGCATTTTTTTTGCCTATTCTAAAAAATGGAAACAACTCCACGTTAAGTCTTGTTACTGTGTTAAAAACGGATGTCATGAAAACGACCAAGCTGCGTATAAAAAAAGAGCAGAAATTATGTTAAAATTTTTAAAAAAAAGAACTGAAACCTAACCAAATTGAAAACATAGATTGCAGTTGCAATATAATTGCCTGGCAAATTTTATTTTTAAGGGGAATCCATCTTTTAAGCTAATTTCAATTTGTCCTGGTTGCAGTCCAAGAATTACGAGCTTCCCACATAACAATTACAAGTAGAGAACTATTGCAAAATTTGTTTGCTATTATTGAGCAACATGTGGCACTAGTCGGCACTAAGTGTCACCAAGGAACATATAACAGTTTTAACATTCACGAGATCGGTAAGTAAATAACTTTATTTAAAAACAACAACAATTTTATAATTATTTTTTTCTATTTTTTAGGAAACATCGTTCTGATTGGCGTGGATTCTGTCTTTCCCATGGAAATTTTCACAATACCCACGACCTTCAAAAGTTCAAAAAACGGGGATAATGCGCTCATGGGATTCGTGGATTTTGTAGGACCTCCAGTAACAACAAGAATAAAAAATTTGATTTGTCATTCTAGGGTATTTTCCCGTAGGAAAGCATACTGGATTCTTAACCCACACTTGATGACGTACCCGATACAACTCTACCAGGGTAGACGTAAGCGACGAACCCAGCAACAAAGTTACCTTTAAGCGGGAAAATTGTATCGAATAGGCTAGTTAAGTAAGGTAACGTAGTATTAGGCTAACTATTTGGACAGCTTTCAGAGACAACCACATTTAACAGTAGACATGAAACCCGAGGATCCCTATCAAGTGGAGGGAGGATACCGACCCGTTGACGATCAAGAAGGCTCCGTAACCGGCAGTAGTGGAGAGTCCCAAGGACACGACTCGGTCTTGTCCACCCACAGCCCGACTCCACCCCCGTTCAGCCCATGGCGAGGCATAGGAACTCCCGAAGGACACGCTGGTCGCACTCCTCCGGGCAACACCGACTACGTGTCGACCCTGGCTAGGTATCCAGAAGTTCCGGAAGCGTTCGAACCGCTAGCCGAAGACGACAAGGAGGAAGAGCCAACTATCGACCACCCACGTCCTGCTGGGCGCATGGCTGCAGGGTCAGGACCGCCACTCCTTCGCCCCTGGACACCTACAGCAATGCCTCTGGGAGGCCCAGCGTAACCCCCCAACATCCACTGACGACTCGGACGTCGGAGCCGATGATCGGTTTTGGAGAGACCGCCCGCAAGTCCCACTCGAACACGCCATACGCTGGCGACATCGCCCCAGCTCCGGAGGACTCCGAACCCGAGAGTGGTCTCAACTCTCAGCATGAGGACAGTGATGACGAGCGAGATGACGTGCTGGACATCCACGCACAGGAGGGCCCAGTCGCCCCTGACTTAGAAGTCCCAGAGGAGCACGAACCCGCTGTTGCTGAGGACTCGCATTGCCCAACCCCACCCGGGACGCCAGCACGCACCTCCCCACAGTCCACGCCAAAACGCGGCCAGCTGAGTCTCCGCGGACATCCATTAATACTGGGCGCCCGCCCCTGGAACTGTCGACACTAGCATTGTCACCCGGCCTCGGACCTTCTCAGCGGGAAGTCCCACGCACATCCGGCCGATCCATCCCCTCCGTGGTTTTGGACCGATACCCGGGGATGAAAATCTAGACCTCCAGCTTAAAGCGCCTCACATTTTCCCCACTTGAAAATCCAGCATCTCAGCCATTGAAGGCTGACACTACAACCTGAGGCGACGCGAGTGGCGACCCCAAATAGGTTCACAGGTGCTAGTCCGTCTTCACCAGGCCAGCGAGGGCTTTAACGCAAAACTTGCACCGAAGTACGCGGGTCCATTTAAGGTGGTGAAATTTCTATCATCTGCGGCTACAGCAGGTAGACGGCCGGAAGAGGCGTACAGCTGGCATAGACGATCTGAAGGAATATCACCCACGCGAAGAACAACGCGACAACTCTACAGAAGACCCCAGGAGGAGCGATTCTCAAACCGCACTTGATGACATACCCGATACAACTCTACCAGGGTAGACGTAAGCGACGAAGCTAGTAACAAGTTACCTTTAAGCGGGAAAATAGTTTGGTCTTCGCACTCAGGCTAGGCAAGTTAGGTAACGTTGTACTAGGCTAACTATTTGGAACCCCGGACCGCCGTCTGCCCCCGCTCTCGACGCATCTATCCAGGCTCAGGATCGCCGGCGCGTGCGATATCTTCGCCAAATCGACGGCGCTAAATTTCACATCAACGTGACCGCTCGGGGAGAAGTCATCGTGGCCCTCCGCCCACTTCTTTAACCACCCCGTAGTAAAGGGGGGTGTGGGGGACGCTCAAGGCGCCTCACATTTTCCCACTCAAACAACCCAGTATCTCAGCCATTGAAGGCAGTCTCATTATTTGTTAAGTTTCCAAATATAGTTTTAAGCTTAAAACCTAAATTATCCTAGTTTCAAATATAAGCGCGCGAGGGTGCCAGTGTTGATCAGCAAGATCGGTCAGCTGGCCAATCGGGTCGAAAGTCGATGGTATCGATAAGTTATAGCAATCACCCGTGAACATGCGAGCTTGCTGTTAGGAAGCTTAGTGCTGATGGCGCGAGCATGCTGATTACGCGAGCGTGCTGTAAAGCGCAAAACAAGCGTGTCGACGTGGCACAGCGATCCGCTGAGATCGCTATCTTTTATTTTGCGGCAGTCGAACAGAACGGACCACCAGGAAAACTCAGCGGAAGGAACCAGCAGACGGCGACATTAGACCAAGCTCCGGAGTAAGATAAGCATCAGAGATCAAAAACAGGCAGTACTGAGTGCGAAGGTTAGGGAGAATAAAAAGATAAATAAAAGGATGATAAATTTGTGAAATTAAAAACCCCAAGTGCTGGAAGTAAAATTTAGTGAAGTTCGCGGAGTGTTTTCCGGGTTGGCCAGGTTGCCGTATTGCGTCTCCGAGGTCTGTTTTTTCTACGCAACGCGGACACCAATTAATTAATTAAAATTCATTAAAAATGACTACTTAGGCTTAGATTTTCGTTAATATTTTTGTTAATATCCTGAAATCCAACAACTGCTCAAACTCAGTCTTAGCACCAATTATAGTGCCTATGAAGAGCTAAAAGAATCGCCTTTCGTAAAAATAATAAGAAAACTAGATAGACAATTGTTTTTTTTTCAGTTTCAGTGCGTACGAATGTAGCATTCGGCAGTAGAGAATTATCCATATTTTAGTTCATGGCGATTAATTTTAATGCTTTAACAATTGAATTGCGTATTTTTTTATACGTAAATATAGAGTTCGTGAATAATAAATATATATATTGAAATGAAAAAAAATGAAATCAATACAAAATATAATTAGAAATTCTTATCATGATTAAATATATGTCAAATATATTGCAGTGCAAGTAATTTAAATCTAATAATAATAATAATAATAATAATAATAATAATAATAATAATAATAATAATAATAATAATAATAATAATAATAATAATAATAATAATAATAATAATAATAATAATAATAATAATAATAATAATAATAATAATAATAATAATAATAATAATAATAATAATAATAATAATAATAATAATAATAATAATAATAATAATAATAATAATAATAATAATAATAATAATAATAATAATAATAATAATAATAATAATAATAATAATAATAATAATAATAATAATAATAATAATAATAATAATAATAATAATAATAATGATAATAATGATAATAATGATAATAATAATAATAATAATAATGATAATAATAATAATAATGATAATAATAATAATAATAATAATGATAATAATGATAATAATAATAATAATAATATAAGATGTTTTCATTTGGTATTTAATTCACTTTATTTTGTTTTCTCATTTCTCTTCAATTAGCAAACAAATTCCCATTTTAACAATCGATTTATCCACAGCTCACATAACGTCATAAACTCATTATTTTCACTTTATTTTCCCCAAATAACTAAATCAAAAGAAAATATGTATGTTCCTCACCTCCAAAAGATGTTTTGCCGGTGTGAGGGTGCTCTGCTTATCTAAATTTTATGACGTATTTTCATTGTTTGGTGGTAAGCAAGAGTGATTTAATCGCAATGAGTTAAGTTTGCTTTCATTAATATTAGTTTTGTTTGCATTTTACTTTTACTTCACTTCACTTTATCTGTATGCCATGTTACGTTTACTTTTGTAAGATATAATTTTGTTTTTAATTTCACTTTTACATGTTTTGTTTATTTAGCTCTCTAGGCCACAGTGAAAAATACAAAAAAAAAAATATAACCAAAAAAAAAATATAACAACAAAAATGAACTTGTAGCGCTTGTCTGTAGTGGCACCTTAATCCGCGTGGTTGCCACTCCGATCCTGACGAGATTACACCTTGACGAGATCTACTTGGAGCTGATTGAAGCTGATTCAAAGCGGTTCCGGGCCAGAGGACTGTTCCCAGCCGGTCCACACAGCAAGGTGAAGGTATTGAAAACTTTTCTTGCTATTTGTAAAAATTTTCAGTGAAGGAAATTCTTCAAACGGAACCCAAAATCCAGAAAATATTCTTTGAAAACACGTTTAGGTACGCGCAGGATAATATTTCCCACGAATCACTCTGTTATTTTTCATTTACCACCACATGAATCAGCACTAGCGAGATTCAAACTTGGAACTAGGATTATTGTTTGATATATTTTAAGTGAAACTTTCCTATACTGCGCTCTTGAAGGTCTTCCCGCTAATTAAGATTATTGAAGCATATAACCTGCAAAATTGTGGCTGGTTCTTGCAACACGAGCTGATGGGCGGTGCATTCAAGAGTCGGTAGAACGTGGGGTTCAATTGAGTCCTTGTGCAACTTGCTCGCAAATACTTTAAATCTTTAAAAATCATGTAAGGATGCTCTCTGGCCGGGGTACAGATCTCAGTCAGATCCAGGAGTCCTTTACAAGAAATTTGTAAATCACCGAAACACCGGACTAGAGAGTATCATTCAACGAGTGAATGAGTCGTTTGGGGAGTCACGCCGAAGGTTCTCATAGACGTCGGGAGAGAGAGTAACGTCAGAGTCGGTCGCGCCGTATCTTGCTCCTGGGTTAAAAATTCCACGGGCTGGACCTTGGGGCGAGGCCAAGCCAGACGAACGGTTTCGCGAGTATGGGGACGCCGGGTAGTCCCGCTGATCACTTCCGCGATTGGGACACGTAAGTCGCTTTCCGCGTGTCGCAGGCCAAAAATTCACCGGGCTGGACCTTCGGACGAGGCCAAGCCAGGATACTATTTCGCGAGAGTAGGGCCGGGGGGTTGCGTCGCGCGCAAGTCGTTCTCGACGTATCGGATGCCAAAAATCCACCGGGCTGGACCTTCGGGCGAGGCCAAGCCGGAAAGGATTTGTCAGACACGAGGGGGGATTGGAGGAGAAAGGATGGCGGTACGATTGACCAGTCGGGAATGATGTCCGCGCGCAGGTCACATGCACTACGAAGAGAAAAGCTATTATACTAGACCAGACGGGCCGGGTGTCCACGTGCCGGTCGCATGCGCTACGAGGAGGAAAGCTAGGGTACTAGACCAGACGGGCCGGGTGTCCGCGTGCCGGTCGCATGCGCTACGAGGAGGGAAGCTAGAGTACTAGACCAGGCGGGCCGAGTGTCCGCGTACCAGTCGCATGCGCTACGAGGAGGGGAATCTAAGGTACTAGACCGAACGGGCCGGGTGTCCGCGTCGGGTCTCAAACGCTACGATGTGGGGAACCAAGATACTAGACCAGACGGGCCGGGTGTCCGCGTACAGGTCTCAAATACTACGGGGAGGGAGGTTAGGATAATAGACCAGACGGGACGGATGTCCACGTACAGGCCACATGCACTACGAGGAGGGAGGTTAGGATACTAGACCAGACGGGACGGATGTCCACGTACAGGCCACAGGCACTACGAGGAGGGAGGTTAGGATACTATGAATAAAAAGAATCACGATCATGGAATTCAATCATTTACTTCACTTTATTATTTTTCTAGGTTATTTTTTTATTTATCTACTATCTTCCTACGAGTCCGCTACACCGTCTTTGCTTAACGGATAGGAATTTTGCATACACTAACCTCAAAAACACTCACTAGTCCACTTCTTCACTGACCGCGTGCCTTCGCGCGGTCGAGGCGTCACTCGGATTATCCGGCAAACACGTTAAGGGAGACACGTCCGCTCCGTTTTACTGTTCCGGCACGAGAGACCGCCTGCTCGATCGGTGTGTGACCACCTTCCCCAAGCTCCCTTTTTCTCGTTTTCGGGATTTCTAGTATCTTCCTTAATTTCTAGTATTTTTCATTACCCACTAAAAATCTGCTGGCGTTGCCACTCGGGTTCGGAACTTAGCTTAATATTCAGTTTCAACTTAAAATTTATTATTCATTATGTGTCACTTACACCTATAACTTACATACTACTAACTTAATATTTAATATTCACGATCAGTCGCTTATACCTATAACCTTACATATTACTATTCAAAAATTGTATCGTACACCTAAGTGTGTACGTTACACCCCCCCTTTCTTCCCGCGGCGCGATAAAGAGGCGCCCGTCGCTCTTGATGGTGACGATGAAGCGGAGTCCGTCACCTCCTATGGCTATGCGGACTCGGCGTCCGCGGCCGGCCCGGGTCGCTACCTTCCTCTCGATCTCCTGGACGATACGCCTGGGTAGGTAACGTAAACCGCTACCACCAATCCAGCCCTCCGGCAATGGTCAGAGGTCGTCCTCCCCTCCTGTGGGTTCCGTCAACTCCAGTGCGGAATTCGATACGGCTCCTACGTCGTCCGTCGTCGTAGCATTCGGTGGGGTATTCCTGGCGGCGGATTCGGTCGAATTAATCTCCGAAATATCCATTAGGACCTGGTCCAGCAAGCGATCTTCCCACTCGGTCAGCTGGTCGATCGGGTGAGCACAGCTGGGGAAGTGCCGGGGATCTACGGCCCCGTCCCACCGCTGTCCAGCGTTGCCTCGATGGGGATAATCTGGCCGAGGTCTGGCCGAGGTGTCCGCGTCCCGCAGATCCTGCTGCGGCGATGTCTGGAAACAACGGCGGAATAATGGCCTTTCCCCTTCGTCGTCCTCGCTGTCGGAGATCAGTTCGAATCCCGCCAGGTATACGGGTTCCGGGGAGTCTGACGTTATGACCCTGGGGTCGCACCTGGGTTCGGGGAGTCCCGCTTCCGGTACGAGTTCTACCTCCTGTACCCGAACTTGGTCAGACGGAGAGGTCTGGGTACTCCGGCTAGACATTTTCGTCTCCTTGACCCGCTCCACGACTGGGGATGTCTGAACCCCTAGAGAAACCGACACGGGGGGCACTACAGTACGTCGGGGCGGGGTCCTCGGTTGTCCTACCCTCTCGCCGACTGCCTTCTGGACATCAACGTCGGGATCTATCACTCTGCTGTTTTCCAACGCCGGGGGCAGAGGCGGGGATGCCGGTTCGTCGACGTAGGGTCCCTCTGCAGGTAACCCCGGGACTTTGACCTCCACCGAGCGGACATCGATGCGCATGAACGAGACGTGTCCCGCGTACCGGCAAACCTGGTCTTCGGATGTATGATGGTATGAATGTTCCACGTCCGGGAATCGCGGAGGACTGGGCCTTGGGTAACCCGGATGGCCTGACCGAGGGTCGCGTCGGGTCCACGGGTACTCCTCCTCCGAGGTGGGCCGTCGGGACTCCGTATAGTACGGCTCCCCTGGTCGTCGTCCGTTGGGGTAACCGCTGGACCCACCTGGTGAGCCTCCCTGGAACGTGGGGGCCTGCTGAACATCTCCGAATCCTGGTCACTGGCGTCGTCTTCGTCGTCTTCCAGGCGGTAGGGAGCTGACTGGGGCGACGTCGGATGATGATACTGTCGCGACCCGTCGGGTCGGGGGCTCCACAAGCCTCTGCGGAGTCCTGCGAACCGGGATCCTTCCGGAGCCTGGGAACAGTCGTCTGTCTCCACCGAGCTACCGTCTATTTCGCCGTCCGACGTGAGGAACTCCCCTTCCATCGCTTCATCGCCTCTGTCATGGTGAGCCGTCTCCATGTGGAGGACCTCCGTGTCGTTGGAGTCGTCCGACAACACAATTACTTCATCCATCTGAAACGGTAAACTTAACTTATTGATATTGCCCCACCTCTTCGAGCTCCCTACCTGACGGTGTAGCTAACAAAGGACTCGGCCTTAATCTATTATAATGGTTATACAATGGTTACTCGACTGGTTATTCGGTGGTTATACAGTGGTTATACAGTGGTTATACAATGGTTACTAGACTAGTTGTTATACTATTCTGCGGCTGTATGCCGCTTACTGTATCGGGTCGTTCGATCGGACAATACTATCGTCGATCCTATCCGGAGGGGCTTCTGCGTAGTACGGTTTGAGCTGGGATATGTTGGCGATCCGTCGCCGTCGATCTCCGGGACGTTGCTGGCGTACCAAGTTCGGAGATGTGAATTTTGTAACGGTATAAGGGCCGTCATACTTGGGAGCAAGTTTGGCGGCGAATCCCTCGGCTGCTTTCGATAAGGGATGCTGACGCAGTCAAACTTGACCGCCGAGCGTGGGTCTCCATTCTCGCCTTCGTAGGTTATAATGTCTCGCCTGGTCTTGAGACGCTCGCTGGAGATTCGCTCGTACGATGTCGAAGATTCCTTTGAGGTGAGACGCCTTGTCTTCAGGACCTGTATGCACGACCGCCGATCCGGGGGTGAGTTCATCATACAGCATCGCAGGCAAGCGTGGTTCCCGTCCTTGAGTTAGGAACGCGGGACTATACCCCGTCGAATCCGATATACTACTATTGATCGCGAGTGATATCTCTGGCAGCATATTATCCCACGAACTCTGGTCGCCTTCCGACAGCTGGGATATCAGCGTCTTCACAGTGCGGTTGGTCCTTTCTGTGGGATTCTCTTGGGGACAATATGGAGCCTTGTACTGGACTTCTACGCCGAGCTTGGTGAAATAGTCTTTTAGAACCCGGCTTGTAAATTGGGTTCCATTGTCACATACGAACTTCCGAGGAATGCCCACTCGTGCGATTATGCGTTCCCGAAAAGCTTTCTGCACTTGAGCTGCGGTGGCCTTCCGGAGTGGTATCAGTTCTACCCATTTCGAAAATACGTCGTGAAACACCAGAAGCATGGTATTTCCTTGTTTTGACCGGGGTAGCGGGCCTACAAAATCCGCGCAGAGAATGTCGAAAGGTTCGCTGACGACCCGGGTTAGCATCTTACCTGCTGCTTTGGTTTGTTCAGTCTTAAACTTTTGGCAGGATTCACAATGGCGAACATGGCGTTTCGCATCGCGATACATACCGGGCCAGAAATACCTTTGGGTCAGACGCGTGATCGTTTTTCGGACTCCCAAGTGTCCTGCAGTCGGGGAATCGTGACATTCACGTAAGACGCGGCTTCTACGGGAAGTTGGCACACAGAGCTTCCACGGGAAGTAGTCCTCATCGTCAGCTCGGTAGCCCATATTCCTGGTCGTTTTCGATTATGTAGTCAGCGAATTTCTCGGGTTCCTCCTGTATTTGGTCCTTCATCTTTTTGATTCAGTCGCAGTGGTCCTCGAGTTCGACAGCACCTTGCAGCATCTCACAAGGCTGTCGAGAAAGTGCGTCGGCCACGACGTTCAATTTACCTCGTCGATAGCGTACGTCGAATTGGAATTGCTGCAATTCTAGCGCCCAACGCGCTATTCGGCCAGAAGGGCTCTCATTGAATTTAGCCACTTGAGAGCTAGATGGTCAGTAACGACCTCGAATCGGTACCCTTCCAGGTAGCACCGCATCTTCCTGATTGCCCAGATTATGGCCAGACACTCTTTCTCCGTGGTAGTGTAATTTTTTTCCGCGGGGGTTAAACGGCGGCTAGCGTATGCGATGACCTTCTCTTGACTTTCGGAGCCCTGTGATAAAACTACGCCCAAGCCGACGTCACTCGCGTCTGTTTGCAAAATGAACTTCTGGTCGAAATCCGGACAGCCTAGTACGGGAGCAGTAGTCAGGCATCTTTTAATTTCTTCCAAGGCGGCTTGCTGTTCTGGTCCCCAGGTCCACTTCCGTCCTTTCTTTAGTAACGCGGTCATCGGTTGCACGATAGTCGCGAAGCTAGGGACAAATCGCCGATACCACGAGGCCATCCCGATCCATTGACGGAGTTCCTTTAAGTTAGAGGGGGCCTTCAACCCGTTGATCGCAGACACCTTCTCGGGATCAGTCTGCATTCCGTCACTGCTGATGACGTGGCCGAGGTAGACGAGTTTCTGCTTGAAGAAGCAAACACTTCTTTGGATTTATCCTTAAATTCGCAGCCCGCAATCTGCGGAAAACTTCCGAGAGATGGGTAAAGTGCTGTTCTTCTGTCTTCTGCACTTATGATAATAATATCGTCTAGGTAAGCGAAGGCGACCGGTTCCATTTCCACGCCGATTACACTATCCAGAGCGCGTTGAAACGTGGCGCTGGCAGAATGCAACCCGAAGGGCATGGCCTTCCATTGATACAATCCTCTCCCTGGGACCGTGAACGCTGTATATTGGCGACTATCCCTAGCCATGGGAATTTGCCAATAGCCGTGCTTCAAGTCCAACGTGGAGATATATCGGGCGTGGCGTAATTTTTCCAAAATGTGATTGATTCTCGGGACTGGGTAGGCGTCGGGCACTGAGTGTGCGTTTAACTGACGGTAATCTATACACATGCGCCAATCGCCAGTTTTCTTCTTGACCAATACGATAGGAGCGCTGTGCGGGCTTCTGGAGGGTTCAATGGCCCCGTCACGGAGCAGTTCGTCTACTTGGGCATCGATGACATGTTGCATCGCGGGGTTCCGGGGATAATATCTTTGTTTTCTTGTCGTCGCGCATGACGATGGTGTGCTCGGCGACGTGAGACACCCCATGCAGTTTCTCGAATAAGGCCAGTTCCCGATCGATGAAGCTTTGTTGCGCCGGACTCAATAATGTACTCCGTTGCTGTTCGTCGTTTTCTACTGTCTCCGTCCTAATGGGCGCGCCGGCATTGATGTTCGGGGTTATAGTTCGCGTAGGAATAGGACTGGGTATCTCTGCTTCTTCTGGCCTGGCAGTTCCCAAATGGGCACCAACCGCAACAGGGTGTACCGTTTTCTCCTGGTTGCCCCGCGCCTTTATAAGTACTGGCTGTAAAAATGGTCTCCAGCCGCTTGGGCTTCATTTTGCAAGTCGAGGGTAGCTCGACCACATCGCACCTGAGTTCCCGCTACTCTTACTTTTTTTAGGAAGTCCATTCCAAGTATTATACGATCTAACATGGTGGGCATTACTAACATGGGTAAGAGCACCGTAGTGCCGGCCAACGTAACCGAGGTTCGTCTCAACCACTGAAGAGCAGTCGGTATTTCAAGTGACACGACCCTGTTCCGATCTCAGTGGACTGATTTCTATAAATTCGAATACATACATATATGTAAAACATTTTACTGCTACCACTGATTTGAATTTGTAAACAAAAATAAAATGTATGCAAATATTAAAAAATATATTTTAACATATAATATTAATATTTAAATCATAACCCGATGTAAATACGCCCATATTCTTAGGGTACCAAGCTTGAAAAGTGGCAAAAGACAAAATATTCTTGAGCCAAATGAAATAAACGCACACATCCCCTGTATGAGAATGCATGATCACGCATACATACAAAGACGAATTCAAGCGCAGGGCAGCCTTCTTCAAAAGCGCCTCTCTGAACGACGAACACAACTCGTGAATGAGTGCCGAGCATAAAAATGAGAATAAGAATGCGAGTAACTACATGGACCTGTGGTGGACTTCGCGGCTCGATTTTTGTGTCCAAATGCGTCGTAAAATACATCTATATGTTGTATGGTTAACAACCAGACATGACCGATCGGCCAACGCTTTTACTGAGAAACATCGAATAACTTGTCTGCACTCGGGTCTGACCGAGTAAAACTTTCACTGACGAAACTCCTCGATGCCCCTGTATCAATGGTGGCGTCCACACGTTGTCCTCCGACTTCTATCGCTGCTGTGATGAGTCCGCCGTGTAATCTCAACGGGGTTTTACTGGGGTCGGGTTGCTGCTCCGTTCGTCTCCGCCGCACCCGGGTTCCGGCGGAGGCGTTCTCCGTTTCCCGACACATTTCGACGGCAACATTCTATCGTTAAAACTCCTGGTCGCCCACAGTCCCAACAGAAATCCCGACGTTGATTGGGGCAGTTCCTTTGGAGATGTCCGTTCTCTCCACATCGATTACAAGCCCGTCGTATGTCCACTCGAGAAGTTCCTTGACCGATCATCTGGTGGGTCACGTGTCCTGTCTGCGTTAAATTCACCGGATTCCGGAATGGGTTCGGCGATCGGCGAAGTTGAGGTTCTTCTTGCTTCCTGTCCATGGTTGCTTTTGGCTCGCGTCGAGTCGTCTCGAGTTGTTTGACACTCTCATATTCTGTGGCTATATGGGTCAACTGTGTCAAAGTCGCGAATTCACTGCGTTTAATATACAGTCGGTATTCTGGAGCCATGTTTTCATATGCCCGGTACAGTTCTTACTCTTCTCGATAACCGGCTTGCTGCATCTTGGTTCTGAGCTCGATCAAGTAGGTCTTGAAAGGCTCTCCTCTCCGCTGCACGTGGGTCCGTATCTCATCTTCCAACCGCTCGAAATATCGAGGTGGTAGGAAGAAGTCGAGGAATTCCCTCCTGAAAGTTCCCCATGAGGCCGACTGTAGGTGGCTCGTACGAAACCACCGTGCCGCCGGGCCCTCCAAGATTTCGGACATAACGCGGGGTACCTCCTCCGGATTTATCCTGTAAGTCGTCATCTTTTCCTCGAGCGCGGCGATGAGAGTCAACGGATCCGAACTCCCATCGAACCGTAAATTCCATTTGTGCATCTTCTCGGGGAGCAGATGTTGAGTTGGAACCGTGCTGCTCCGTGTGTCTTGTGCTTGTAGGTCGGCGGGTAAGCGGGCGTCTACCGGTGGCATCCAGGTACCATGCGTCGATCCTGGGTGGATCCCTCGATGGCGGGCTGGAGTCCCGATCGATGTGGCTCTGGACGTCATGGGAATGGTGAGGGATTCTACGAACTGTCCCGTCTCACCGTTCCTGCCTGGAGGGTTCGGACTTGGGGCCCGGCTACTATATTGCTCCTGCAACTGAGCCAGTCGGTCCCACACACTTTGTGGGAACGACTCTGTGTTGACGAGGTTGGCGAATGCCTTCCTGGTCTCCTCGACGGTTCCGTCGGTTTTAAATCCAAACTCCAGGGCGAGAGCGCTGAGTTCGTCTTTTCGGCGAGCGTATATCCAGCGGACTCCTATACCTGGATTCTTAACAAAATCGGCTTCTTCGTACTCACCGTCAGATTCCTTAGGGTTACTCATCGTTGGTTATCCTCTTCGATTTAGTTTGGTGTGAACTTCCTTCTCAAGTCTTCTAGATCCTTCCGGAGATCGGTTCGGGTGACTCTACCCTTCTTTTTCTTCAGTGGGTCTTTAAGCCACTTGGGTGATTCTCTAGCTAGTCTCGGTGTCCCTGCTCGGGCGCCACTTGTAAGGATGCTCTCTGGCCGGGGTACAGATCTCAGTCAGATCCAGGAGTCCTTTACAAGAAATTTGTAAATCACCGAAACACCGGACTAGAGAGTTTCATTCAACGAGTGAATGAGTCGTTTGGGGAGTCACGCCGAAGGTTCTCATAGACGTCGGAAGAGAGAGTAACGTCAGAGTCGGTCGCGCCGTATCTTGCTCCTGGGTTAAAAATTCCACGGGCTGGACCTTGGGGCGAGGCCAAGCCAGACGAACGGTTTCGCGAGTATGGGGACGCCGGGTAGTCCCGCTGATCACTTCCGCGATTGGGACACGTAAGTCGCTTTCCGCGTGTCGCAGGCCAAAAATTCACCGGGCTGGACCTTCGGACGAGGCCAAGCCAGGATACTATTTCGCGAGAGTAGGGCCGGGGGGGTTGCGTCGCGCGCAAGTCGTTCTCGACGTATCGGATGCCAAAAATCCACCGGGCTGGATCTTCGGGCGAGGCCAAGCCGGAAAGGATTTGTCAGACACGAGGGGGGATTGGAGGAGAAAGGATGGCGGTACGATTGACCAGTCGGGAATAATGTCCGCGCGCAGGTCACATGCACTACGAAGAGAAAAGCTATTATATTAGACCAGACGGGCCGGGTGTCCACGTGCCGGTCGCATGCGCTACGAGGAGGAAAGCTAGGGTACTAGACCAGGCGGGCCGAGTGTCCGCGTACCAGTCGCATGCGCTACGAGGAGGGGGAATCTAAGGTACTAGACCGAACGGGCCGGGTGTCCGCGTCGGGTCTCAAACGCTAAGATGTGGGGAACCAAGATACTAGACCCGACGGGCCGGGTGTCCGCGTACAGGTCTCAAATACTACGGGGAGGGAGGTTAGGATAATAGACTAGACGGGACGGATGTCCACGTACAGGCCACATGCACTACGAGGAGGGAGGTTAGGATACTAGACCAGACGGGACGGACGTCCACGTACAGGCCACAGGCACTACGAGGAGGGAGGTTAGGATACTATGAATAAAAAGAATCACGATCATGGAATTCAATCATTTACTTCACTTTATTATTTTTCTAGGTTATTTTTTTATTTATCTACTATCTTCCTACGAGTCCGCTACACCGTCTTTGCTTAACGGATAGGAATTTTGCATACACTAACCTCAAAAACACTCACTAGTCCACTTCTTCACTGACCGCGTGCCTTCGCGCGGTCGAGGCGTCACTCGGATTATCCGGCAAGCACGTTAAGGGAGACACGTCCGCTCCGTTTTACTGTTCCGGCACGAGAGACCGCCTGCTCGATCGGTGTGTGACCACCTTCCCCACGCTCCCTTTTTCTCGTTTTCGGGATTTCTAGTATCTTCCTTAATTTCTAGTATTTTTCATTACCCACTAAAAATCTGCTGGCGTTGCCACTCGGGTTCAGAACTTAGCTTAATATTCAGTTTCAACTTAAAATTTATTATTCATTATGTGTCACTTACACCTATAACTTACATACTACTAACTTAATATTTAATATTCACGATCAGTCGCTTATACCTATAACCTTACAAAAATTGTATCGTACACCTAAGTGTGTACGTTACAATCACAAGAATTACACGGGCTTATGTATGTCCACCCAACCGTGATCCCATTAATAAACGACGACGCTAACTCATCCTCTCCTTACAGCATGATGCATGACCCCAAATATATAAAATATCCTTGGGGTACACCAGAAAAAAAATTTACGACGGTGAAAGTTATTTATTGATAGATAGGCCGAAATCCTGTTAAGTAAATTAGGTGGAAAACTAAGAAGAGATAGTTTATGATGGAGAAGGCTATGGCTTACTGAATCGTATGCCTTGCTGAAGTCAGTAAAAATAACGTCAGTTCAAAAAGCTTAGGTGTAGCAGAAAGTTTGGCTATACCACGATAATTTTCGACATCGGACCTTGAGCCTTTTTTATGAATTGGAATAATTAAAGATTCATAAAAAATTCTCGGGAACTCTGAAGATAATAAAGATAAGTTAAATAGAAAAGTGATTGGCCAAGACAGAGCTTCGGCACAGTTATTTAGTACACAGATAGGAATGTTATCAGGGCCCGCACAATAGGACGTTTCCAGCGACAGAAGGGCTAACTTCAAATTGAAGAATAAAAATATTATTGATGCAGATTCCATAGGTTTGTAGAGAGAAGGTTGAGTGAAAAAGTATGCAAAAAGATTAGAAATGTCTAAAGATGATGATTCAGTTCGGTTGTGTAAATACATAGTTGAGGGATACGCATTTGATTTTCTTTTGGAGTTAAGAAATAAGTAAAAACTTTTCGGAACATTACTAATGTTTTCTCTTCATTGAGCGATGTAGCATTCATAACAAAGCTTAGAAGCATTAAAAAACAGCACTCGGGTCGTGACATAATTGGAAAAATCCAACGCAGAATTGGATTTAGGTATTTTTATACAACCTCGATTTTTTATTTTTGAGGTAAGACAAGTGCCTATTGAACCATGGGGGCTTAGAAGAGTTATTTACCGATACCTCAGGAACGAAAAGATTGATCGACGACTGCAATGTCAAATTAAAGGATGACACTGCAGCTACTAGGTCAATACAAGATTTTAAGAAGGACCAATTGATAGCACTCAAATGCTGGTGTAAGCCAACAAAATTGGCATTGCGGAAACATTTTACACGTAAGGCCGCCTTAGTCTGAATTTCTGCAACGATCTCAAAAATCAACAACTGGGTTGGATGATAGGGGTCTTCAGACAAAAGAAAATCAGGGCTTCTGAGGACATGTCGCGAGTGTGTCGTTATTACCAAATATTAAGTCAAGAAGTCTATCCATATGGTTCTTAACAAAGTTTATCTGACCCAGAGACAAGTCCGTCAGGCCGTCGATAAAGTCGTGCTGGCTTTCGGCAAAAAAGGAGATTGGAGTCCATTGAAGAGATCCAAGACACGTTAGATATGTTAAAATCCCCCATTATAATTAGGTGGTACTCATCGGCAATAGAAGAGAATACTAATTGAATGGCAGACAGGTGCATTAAATAGAGAGAAGTATCATATCTAGGTAGAATGTAAGAGCAAGATATATAAATATTAATGTTATTGATATTAATTTTAATTGTAGGTTTCGCACATTTTGGTATAAAATTGACAGATTTGATTTTATTAGTTTTTTGAAACAGCTGAATTTGAGCCCCGCGGCTGATTTTTCTGTACTCTTGTACTAAAGTATTAACTGGCCAAAAAGTAGAATCAAGTGCGTTCGAGAAATAGGAATCAGTGATACGAATTTTAACAGAAGCGATATTGCGCTTTTGCATAAAATGAACTTATGTACAGAAATAGCGTTGTCCGGGGCATGCAGTTTCTCAGAGAGGAAGCACCTAACATCCTCGGCAGTGGCTTCGGGATTAAGTCTCGTCACGAATATTGATTTTTGAATAACCCCTCTCAGAGAAATCCCAGAAACATCAGAAGTCGTCTCGCTATTCCTTGGACGGTTACTTCTCGGAACACCACTTAAAGGGACAGGTTTGCCTCATGAACGTACGCATTTCATCCGTCACCTCGCGGCAAGACGTGCAGGACCAGGTAAAACCAACTCGTTTGGAGATTAAATCCCCAACACGGTCGTTGAAGCCAGCGCCAGCACACTTAACAGTTATCACATAACTAGCAGATGATAATTCCATTATACTCGCATTTATTAGCAGTGAAAGCGATGGTCATTTTGGTTAATTATCAGGTCACTAGGCATAGAAAAAGAGCGGAGCGCGGGTGTAGTATGTGAGCATACGTATCAGCCTCGAGCGTAAGCGAGAAATGTTGGGCAACAACTGCAAGCGCTTAACAGCGGCAGAGCAGATACCGTATAAACGTTAAAGCAGCAGCGGGGTGAAGAGCGGTCAGATGTAAGCGCTGAACAGCAGAGCAGCAGCAAGGCAGAGAGCGTGTAAGCGTTGAAGAGCAGCAGCAGCGGTACAGAGAGCGGTCGGATGTAAGCGTTGAGCAACCGATCGAAACAAGATATAATTTTTTTAATTTCATTTTTACAAGATTACTATAGAACTTAAAACGTTTGTAAGTAACGGCACATAATTCGGAGTGACTTGTCCTCCGATTATGGTGTTGTTATACCTTGACGGGATCTGCCGGCAATCATTTTGAGCAGTTTAAAAGCGGTTCCGGGTCAGAGTGCTGTTCTTAACCGCTCAGCACAGCAATTGTCGCTGGGTTGTGTATGCGCCACTCTAAATGTAGTGGGCACGTTTCTTCCTCTAGACGGGGTAAATTTAAATAGCAGCTATTCGACTGCAAGTGCGCAAAACTGAAATTCGTTCAAGAATGTCTGGACACGCCAAAAGGCTGACGAACGGGTACTACCAGCTGTAAGAAATGCAGTGTCATCTGCATAGTTGGCCAGGAGTGTACCGCAAGCAACTGTGTTGAAAGATCCGACGTATAAACTGTGTAGAGGACCTGTCTGGTCGCCTTCCGACAGCTGGGATATCAGCGTCTTCACAGTGCGGTTGGTCCTTTCTGTGGGATTCTCTTGGGGACAATATGGAGCCTTGTACTGGACTTCTACGCCGAGCTTGGTGAAATAGTCTTTTAGAACCCGGCTTGTAAATTGGGTTCCATTGTCGCATACGAACTTCCGAGGAATGCCCACTCGTGCGATTATGCGTTCCCGAAAAGCTTTCTGCACTTGAGCTGCGGTGGCCTTCCGGAGTGGTATCAGTTCTACCCATTTCGAAAATACGTCGTGAAACACCAGAAGCATGGTATTTCCTTGTTTTGACCGGGGTAGCGGGCCTACAAAATCCGCGCAGAGAATGTCGAAAGGTTCGCTGACGACCCGGGTTAGCATCTTACCTTCTGCTTTGGTTTGTTCAGTCTTAAACTTTTGGCAGGATTCACAATGGCGAACATGGCGTTTCGCGTCGCGATACATACCGGGCCAGAAATACCTTTGGGTCAGACGCGTGATCGTTTTTCGGACTCCCAAGTGTCCTGCAGTCGGGGAATCGTGACATTCACGTAAGACGCGGCTTCTACGGGAAGTTGGCACACAGAGCTTCCACGGGAAGTAGTCCTCATCGTCAGCTCGGTAGCCCATATTCCTGTATAGCTGGTCGTTTTCGATCATGTAGTCAGCGAATTTCTCGGGTTCCTCCTGTATTTGGTCCTTCATCTTTTTGATTCAGTCGCAGTGGTCCTCGAGTTCGACAGCACCTTGCAGCATCTCACAAGGCTGTCGAGAAAGTGCGTCGGCCACGACGTTCAATTTACCTCGTCGATAGCGTACGTCGAATTGGAATTGCTGCAATTCTAGCGCCCAACGCGCTATTCGGCCAGAAGGGCTCTCAATGAATTTAGCCACTTGAGAGCTAGATGGTCAGTAACGACCTCGAATCGGTACCCTTCCAGGTAGCACCGCATCTTCCTGATTGCCCAGATTATGGCCAGACACTCTTTCTCCGTGTTAGTGTAATTTTTTTCCGCGGGGGTTAAACGGCGGCTAGCGTATGCGATGACCTTCTCTTGACTTTCGGAGCCCTGTGATAAAACTACGCCCAAGCCGACGTCACTCGCGTCTGTTTGCAAAATGAACTTCTGGTCGAAATCCGGACAGCCTAGTACGGGAGCAGTAGTCAGGCATCTTTTAATTTCTTCCAAGGCGGCTTGCTGTTCTGGTCCCCAGGTCCACTTCCGTCCTTTCTTTAGTAGCGCGGTCATCGGTTGCACGATAGTCGCGAAGCTAGGGACAAATCGCCGATACCACGAGGCCATCCCGATCCATTGACGGAGTTCCTTTAAGTTAGAGGGGGCCTTCAACCCGTTGATCGCAGACACCTTCTCGGGATCAGTCTGCATTCCGTCACTGCTGATGACGTGGTCGAGGTAGACGAGTTTCTGCTTGAAGAAGCAACACTTCTTTGGATTTATCCTTAAATTCGCAGCCCGCAATCTGCGGAAAACTTCCGAGAGATGGGTAAAGTGCTGTTCTTCTGTCTTCTGCACTTATGATAATAATATCGTCTAGGTAAGCGAAGGCGACCGGTTCCATTTCCACGCCGATTACACTATCCAGAGCGCGTTGAAACGTGGCGCTGGCAGAATGCAACCCGAAGGGCATGACCTTCCATTGATACAATCCTCTCCCTGGGACCGTGAACGCTGTATATTGGCGACTATCCTAGCCATGGGAATTTGCCAATAGCCGTGCTTCAAGTCCAACGTGGAGATATATCGGGCGTGGCGTAATTTTTCCAAAATGTGATTGATTCTCGGGACTGGGTAGGCGTCGGGCACTGAGTGTGCGTTTAACTGACGGTAATCTATACACATGCGCCAATCGCCAGTTTTCTTCTTGACCAATACGATAGGAGCGCTGTGCGGGCTTCTGGAGGGTTCAATGGCCCCGTCACGGAGCAGTTCGTCTACTTGGGCATCGATGACATGTTGCATCGCGGGGTTCCGGGGATAATATCTTTGTTTTCTTGTCGTCGCGCATGACGATGGTGTGCTCGGCGACGTGAGACACCCCATGCAGTTTCTCGAATAAGGCCAGTTCCCGATCGATGAAGCTTTGTTGCGCCGGACTCAATAATGTACTCCGTTGCTGTTCGTCGTTTTCTACTGTCTCCGTCTAATGGGCGCGCCGGCATTGATGTTCGGGGTTATAGTTCGCGTAGGAATAGGACTGGGTATCTCTGCTTCTTCTGGCCTGGCAGTTCCCAAATGGGCACCAACCGCAACAGGGTGTACCGTTTTCTCCTGGTTGCCCCGCGCCTTTATAAGTACTGGCTGTAAAAAATGGTCTCCAGCCGCTTGGGCTTCATTTTGCAAGTCGAGGGTAGCTCGACCACATCGCACCTGAGTTCCCGCTACTTTGAGGAAGTCCATTCCAAGTATTATACGATCTAACATGGTGGGCATTACTAACATGGGTAAGAGCACCGTAGTGCCGGCCAACGTAACCGAGGTTCGTCAGAGCTTCGTCACATCCAGACATGACCGATCGGCCAACGCTATTCTAGTGACAACATCCTGTAACTTGTCTGCACTCGCGGCTAGCCGAGTAAAATTTTCACTGACGAAACTCCTCGATGCCCCTGTATCGATGGTGGCGTCCACACGTTGTCCTCCGACTTCTATCGCTGCTGTGATGAGTCCGGGGGTTTTACTGGGGTCGGGTTGCTGCTCCGTTCGTCTCCGCCGCACCCGGGTTCCGGCGGAGGCGTTCTCCATTCCCGACACATTTCGACGGCAACATTCTATCGTTAAAACTCCTAGTCGCCCACAGTCCCAACAGAAATCCCGACGTTGATTGGGGCAGTTCCTTTGGAGATGTCCGTTCTCTCCACAGCGATTACAAGCCCGTCGTATGTCCACTCGAGAAGTTCCTTGACCGATCATCTGGTGGGTCACGTGTCCTGTCTGCGTTAAATTCACCGGATTCCGGAATGGGTTCGGCGATCGGCGAAGTTGAGGTTCTTCTTGCTTCCTATCCATTGCTTTTGGCTCGCGTCGAGTCGTCTCGAGTTGTTTGACACTCTCATATTCTGTGGCTATATGGGTCAACTGTGTCAAAGTCGCGAATTCACTGCGTTTAATATACAGTCGGTATTCTGGAGCCATGTTTTCATATGCCCGGTACAGTTCTTCCTCTTCTCGATAACCGGCTTGCTGCATCTTGGTTCTGAGCTCGATCAAGTAGGTCTTGAAAGGCTCTCCTCTCCGCTGCACGTGCGTCCGTATCTCATCTTCCAACCGCTCGAAATATCGAGGTGGCAGGAAGAAGTCGAGGAATTCCCTCCTGAAAGTTCCCCATGAGGCCGACTGTAGGTGGCTCGTGCGAAACCACCGTGCCGCCGGGCCCTCCAAGATTTCGGACATAACGCGGGGTACCTCCTCTGGATTTATCCTGTAAGTCATCATCTTTTCCTCGAGCGCGGCGATGAGAGTCAACGGATCCGAACTCCCATCGAACCGTAAATTCCATTTGTGCATCTTCTCGGGGAGCAGATGTTGAGTTGGAGCCGTGCTGCTCCGTGTGTCTTGTGCTTGTAGGTCGGCGGGTAAGCGGGCGTCTACCGGTGGCATCCAGGTACCATGCGTCGATCCTGGGTGGATCCCTCGATGGCGGGCTGGAGTCCCGATCGATGTGGCTCTGGACGTCATGGGAATGGTGAGGGATTCTACGAACTGTCCCGTCTCACCGTTCCTGCCTGGAGGGTTCGGACTTGGGGCCCGGCTACTATATTGCTCCTGCAACTGAGCCAGTCGGTCCCACACACTTTGTGGGAACGACCCTGTGTTGACGAGGTTGGCGAATGCCTTCCTGGTCTCCTCGACGGTTCCGTCGGCTTTAAAACCAAACTCCAGGGCGAGAGCGCTGAGTTCGTCTTTTCAGCGAGCGTATATCCAGCGGACTCCTATACCTGGATTCTTAACAAAATCGGCTTCTTCGTACTCACCGTCAGATTCCTTAGGGTTACTCATCGTTGGTTATCCTCTTCGATTTAGTTTGGTGTGAACTTCCTTCTCAAGTCTTCTAGATCCTTCCGGAGATCGGTTCGGGTGACTCTACCCTTCTTTTCTTCAGTGGGTCTTTAAGCCACTTGGGTGATTCTCTAGCTAGTCTCGGTGTCCCTGCTCGGGCGCCACTTGTAAGGATGCTCTCTGGCCGGGGGTACAGATCTCAGTCAGATCCAGGAGTCCTTTACAAGAAATTTGTAAATCACCGAAACACCGGACTAGAGAGTATCATTCAACGAGTGAATGAGTCGTTTGGGGAGTCACGCCGAAGGTTCTCATAGACGTCGGGAGAGAGAGTAACGTCAGAGTCGGTCGCGCCGTATCTTGCTCCTGGGTTAAAAAATTCCACGGGCTGGACCTTGGGGCGAGGCCAAGCCAGACGAACGGTTTCGCGAGTATGGGGACGCCGGGTAGTCCCGCTGATCACTTCCGCGATTGGGACACGTAAGTCGCTTTCCGCGTGTCGCAGGCCAAAAATTCACCGGGCTGGACCTTCGGACGAGGCCAAGCCAGGATACTATTTCGCGAGAGTAGGGCCGGGGGGTTGCGTCGCGCGCAAGTCGTTCTCGACGTATCGGATGCCAAAAATCCACCGGGCTGGATCTTCGGGCGAGGCCAAGCCGGAAAGGATTTGTCAGACACGAGGGGGGATTGGAGGAGAAAGGATGGCGGTACGATTGACCAGTCGGGAATGATGTCCGCGCGCAGGTCACATGCACTACGAAGAGAAAAGCTATTATATTAGACCAGACGGGCCGGGTGTCCACGTGCCGGTCGCATGCGCTACGAGGAGGAAAGCTAGGGTACTAGACCAGGCGGGCCGAGTGTCCGCGTACCAGTCGCATGCGCTACGAGGAGGGGAATCTAAGGTACTAGACCGAACGGGCCGGGTGTCCGCGTCGGGTCTCAAACGCTACGATGTGGGGAACCAAGATACTAGACCAGACGGGCCGGGTGTCCGCGTACAGGTCTCAAATACTACGGGGAGGGAGGTTAGGATAATAGACCAGACGGGGCGGATGTCCACGTACAGGCCACATGCACTACGAGGAGGGAGGTTAGGATACTAGACCAGACGGGACGGACGTCCACGTACAGGCCACATGCACTACGAGGAGGGAGGTTAGGATACTATGAATAAAAAGAATCACGATCATGAAATTCAATCATTTACTTCACTTTATTATATTTCTAGGTTATTTTTTTATTTATCTACTATCTTCCTACGAGTCCGCTACACCGTCTTTGCTTAACGGATAGGAATTTTGCATACACTAACCTCAAAAACACTCACTAGTCCACTTCTTCACTGACCGCGTGCCTTCGCGCGGTCGAGGCGTCACTCGGATTATCCGGCAAGCACGTTAAGGGAGACACGTCCGCTCCGTTTTACTGTTCCGGCACGAGAGACCGCCTGCTCGATTGGTGTGTGACCACCTTCCCCACGCTCCCTTTTTCTCGTTTTCGGGATTTCTAGTATCTTCCTTAATTTCTAGTATTTTTCATTACCCACTAAAAATCTGCTGGCGTTGCCACTCGGGTTCGGAACTTAGCTTAATATTCAGTTTCAACTTAAAATTTATTATTCATTATGTGTCACTTACACCTATAACTTACATACTACTAACTTAATATTTAATATTCACGATCAGTCGCTTATACCTATAACCTTACATATTACTATTCAAAAATTGTATCGTACACCTAAGTGTGTACGTTACAATCACAAGAATTACACGGGCTTATGTATGTCCACCCAACCGTGATCCCATTAATAAACGACGACGCTAACTCATCCTCTCCTTACAGCATGATGCATGACCCCAAATATATAAAATATCCTTGGGGTACACCAGAAAAAAATTTACGACGGTGAAAGTTATTTATTGATAGATAGGCCGAAATCCTGTTAAGTAAATTAGGTGGAAAACTAAGAAGAGATAGTTTATGATGGAGAAGGCTATGGCTTACTAAATCGTATGCCTTGCTGAAGTCAGTAAAAATAACGTCAGTTCAAAAAGCTTAGGTGTAGCAGAAAGTTTGGCTATACCACGATAATTTTCGACATCGGACCTTGAGCCTTTTTTATGAATTGGAATAATTAAAGATTCATTCAAAATTCTCGGGAACTCTGATGATAATAAAGATAAGTTAAATAGAAAAGTGATTGGCCAAGACAGAGCTTCGGCACAGTTATTTAGTACACAGATAGGAATGTTATCAGGGCCCGCACAATAGGACGTTTCCAGCGACAGAAGGGCTAACTTCAAATTGAAGAATAAAAATATTATTGATGCAGATTCCATAGGTTTGTAGAGAGTAGGTTGAGTGAAAAAGTATGCAAAAAGATTAGAAATGTCTAAAGATGATGATTCAGTTCGGTTGTGTAAATACATAGTTGAGGGATACGCATTTGATTTTCTTTTGGAGTTAAGAAATAAGTAAAAACTTTTCGGAACATTACTAATATTTTCTCTTCATTGAGCGATGTAGCATTCATAACAAAGCTTAGAAGCATTAAAAAACAGCACTCGGGTCGTGACATAATTGGAAAAATCCAACGCAGAATTGGATTTAGGTATTTTTATACAACCTCGATTTTTTATTTTTGAGGTAAGACAAGTGCCTATTGAACCATGGGGGCTTAGAAGAGTTATTTACCGATACCTCAGGAACGAAAAGATTGATCGACGACTGCAATGTCAAATTAAAGGATGACACTGCAGCTACTAGGTCAATACATGATTTTAAGAAGGACCAATTGATAGCACTCAAATGCTGGTGTAAGCCAACAAAATTGGCATTGCGGAAACATTTTACACGTAAGGCCGCCTTAGTCTGAATTTCTGCAACGATCTCAAAAATCAACAACTGGGTTGGATGATAGGGGTCTTCAGACAAAGAAAATCAGGGCTTCTGAGGACATGTCGCGAGTGTGTCGTTATTACCAAATATTAAGTCAAGAAGTCTATCCATATGGTTCTTAACAAAGTTTATCTGACCCAGAGACAAGTCCGTCAGGCCGTCGATAAAGTCGTGCTGGCTTTCGGCAAAAAGGAGATTGGAGTCCATTGAAGAGATCCAAGACACGTTAGATATGTTAAAATCTCCCATTATAATTAGGTGGTACTCATCGGCAATAGAAGAGAATACTAATTGAATGGCAGACAGGTGCATTAAATAGAGAGAAGTATCATATCTAGGTAGAATGTAAGAGCAAGATATATAAATATTAATGTTATTGATATTAATTTTAATTGTAGGTTTCGCACATTTTGGTATAAAATTGACAGATTTGATTTTATTATATTTTTGAAACAGCTGAATTTGAGCCACGAGGCTGGATTTTCTGAAGATACTCATGTACTAAAGTATTAACTGGCCAAAGTGTAGAATCAAGTGCGTTCGAGAAATAGGAATCAGTGATACGAATTTTAACAGAAGCGATATTGCGCTTTTGCTTAAAATGAACTTATGTACAGAAATAGCGTTGTCCGGGGCATGCAGGATCTCAGAGAGGAAGCACCTAACATCCTCGGCAGTGGCTTCGGGATTAAGTCTCGTCACGAATATTGATTTTTGAATAACCCCTCTCAGAGAAATCCCAGAAACATCAGAAGTCGTCTCGCTATTCCTTGGACGGTTACTTCTCGGAACACCACTTAAAGGGACAGGTTTGCCTCATGAACGTACGCATTTCATCCGTCACCTCGCGGCAAGACGTGCAGGACCAGGTAAAAACCAACTCGTTTGGAGATTAAATCCCAACACGGTCGTTGAAGCCAGCGCCAGCACACTTAACAGTTATCACATAACTAGAAGATGATAATTCCATTATACTCGCATTTATTAGCAGTGCAAGCGATGGTCATTTTGGTTAATTATCAGGTCACTAGGCATAGAAAAAGTGCGGAGCGCGGGTTTAGTATGTGAGCATACGTATCAGCCTCGAGCGTAAGCGAGAAATGTTGGGCAACAACTGCAAGCGCTTAACAGCGGCAGAGCAGATACCGTATAAACGTTAAAGCAGCAGCGGGGTGAAGAGGGGTCAGATGTAAGCGCTGAACAGCAGAGCAGCAGCAAGGCAGAGAGCGTGTAAGCGTTGAAGAGCAGCAGCAGCGGTACAGAGAGCGGTCGGATGTAAGCGTTGAGCAACCGATCGAAACAAGATATAGTTTTTTTTAATTTCATTTTTACAAGATTACTATAGAACAAAACGTTGTAACGGCACAAATTCGGGTGACTGTCCTCCGATTATGGTGTGAACCTGACGGGATCGCCGGCAATCATTTTGAGCAGTTTAAAAGCGGTTCTTAACCGCTCAGCACAGCAATTGTCGCCGGGTTGTGTATGCGCCACTCTAAATGTAGTGGGCACGTTTCTTCCTCTAGACGGGGTAAATTTAAATAGCAGCTATTCGACTGCAAGTGCGCAAAACTGAAATTCGTTCAAGAATGTCTGGACACGCCAAAAGGCTGACGAAGGGGTACTACCAGCTGTAAGAAATGCAGTGTCATCTGCATGGTTGGCCAGGAGTGTACCGCAAGCAACTGTGTTGAAAGATCCGACGTATAAACTGT
>NW_024545484.1:0-7609 GCF_018152505.1 Drosophila elegans | reverse complement strand
CTGCCGTACTAATCCTTGCCTGATGCCCAATCGTATCGGACTGGCCAGCCTCAAGCAGCAGTCGGCCCGGCCGGCCTGCCCAGGTTCATGATCAACCTCAAGCTTGAGATGACCGATCCTCTGCGGAGGCTGGGCCTCTACCAGATGTTCACAGCCCATTCGGCCACCTTCGAACTGGCCGTGAACATCTGGTGGAGACCCAGCCCCTTTAGAGGATCGGTCATGTCAAGCTTGAGGTCGATCACGAACCTGGGCAGACTGGATCAGCAGCACAAGGCCCACATCAACGCGGGCGATGGTAAAACAATGACTTGGGGAGCTGAGTGTAAGTTTTGAGCTACTCTTCGGGCCTGAAACACAATAATAATAATACTAGTTTTATGTCCTAGATAACAAGACTTTGCCTGAGATGTTCAAGGAGTTCGTCGCCAACCGGCCATTCGTCTTTGTTCATGGGAACACGTGCTTAAACAAATCTGACCTTTGATAACTTCGCGTTGCGGTGATAACACAAAATAGTTCGACGATGAACGCAATAAATGTACAAAAGCATAATAAAAATTATATTAAAGATACGAAATTTACACAGGCATTTTCTATTGAATATGAACAAATCGAAACAAATCAATTGAACAACAGCGATGTTATAATTCCTTTTATCCATTTTTTTCGATTGTTCTACATGATGTAATTGTCCGTCCAATAGAAACACAATGGCTTTCAAACTCAGAGACTAGTTTGTGTAGAAAGACAGACTGGCGGACATGGAAAGATCAACTCACCTAGTAATGCCGATTAAGAATATAGTTATAGTTTACTTTATAGGGTCTGAAATGGCTCCTTCACTGTGTTGCAAACTGAAATTTAAATACCATATTTAAAATAATATTTATGTTAAGTTGTCTTCGTTGTTTTTCAGATACTTGTTGATCATTTGTAGATTTTTATTTTAAGTAATTTTATTTTTTTTATCTTAGTGAACTTTTCTTTCTTTAACTAAAAATAATTTTTTTCTAAATCATATTTCCAACAAAGTGAACAGAGAAATATAGTTTTTTGTTGTTTAATAAATATCCAAAGTTTAAAAATCTCAAAAGTTTGATATATACAGGGTTACGAACAATTTCCAAAAAAAAAATAAAAAAAAAGGGAAGTAAATGGTTTTGTTTTAATTTTAAAACTATTTGTAACGATCCTGCTTTGCTGAGGTAGCTCAACGGTGTCCAGGTGTTCGTTCCAACATTTATTTATGTCAGGAGTGGTTGCTGGAAGAGTTCGACCCGGTTCCCAGAGTATGACACGTAAGCGGGGTTCAGTGAAATCGAATCGGTATGCGTTTATTAACAATTATCGTGTACATACGATAGATAGAGTACGTGCTGCAGGGGCTCGTCCGCCCGTAGGATGCCGGGGACTTCTGCGTCGTCGTTCGGCGTCGTCATCGCGGCCGGCGGCGGGCGTCCTGTGGGTGAGAAAGAAAAGGCCACGTCGTCCCTCTTGGCTATGCTTATGTCTATGAGGATGAGACAGTTTGGAGGTCGCTTGGGTCTACCAGTTCCGAGAAGAGGGTGGAGGCCGCTTGGGTCTACCAGTTTCGAGCAGAGGGTGGAGTCCCCAGAAGATCGGGTGTCACTTGTAGTTTCCTAATCCTATAGCCAGTGCCATAACGCGTGTGGCTTGTGGTGGCCGTTGGTCAGTGTGACCGTTTCTTTTGTTTGGCGCGTCCGCCCGGATATTTAAATTTGAATATTTCCGTTTTAACTTATATTTATTTCGGCTTCTTGCCTACTTAACTTCTTGCTTCTTGCATTTTACTACTATCTTAATCTATAACTACTGCCTATGTTTATTATTTGTTTATTCTTATATATTATGTTTATTCTGTGCGCTCCTGAGCGTCACACCTCCCCCCCTCTTGAGAAGGCACGAAGTGTCTTATAGTAATTCGGGTTCCCCTTCCAAAAATAACCTTCCACGTCTTTCGCTCGTCTTTTACCAATATGCTTTGCTGCTTTCCCTTTCTCCTTCTGTTCCATCTTTCTTTAATCTCGTCGACCGCCCTGGCCGACATCGTTGCATCCCTTGGTAAGATCCACCCCATCTCGTTCGTGAATAACTCCGCTTGTGGTGCTTGTGAGTCTGGGCGTGCCTCCGTCTCATGGCCTGCTGCCGCCCCCTCTGCCTCGGTGATATCTAACTCCAGGTTGCCGCATTGGATTCTTGTGCGAGTTTTGGCCAGAAAGTCCATTCCTAATAATATTCCTCCTGTCACCTGATTAAAGATGAGAAAGTCCAACTCGAATTCTTCTCCTGCGAACTGTATGTTGGTTGTAAAATCTCCATCCGATCTTTGCTTTGATCCGTTCGCCAATGTTATTTCTGTCCTTCCCTTCCTCCATCTTCCATATTTTCTCAATTCGTGGTATCTTCTCTTGCTGATCACACTCCGTGAAGATCCTGTGTCCACTGTTCCTTTTGCTTTTACTGGTCCGATTTTTACTGTGGCCAATATTTGAAATCCGTCACAACTTAATTGTTCCCATGTAGCTGGTATTTGTTTTTGGTCCTGTGCCGCCAGCGTTATCTGCTCAGGCCTCTGGCGTTTCCCGCTCCAGCTCTGCAACAGTCCGTTGTTCTTGTTCGATTTCTGCCGCATACCCAGCAAATCAGTCTTGGGGGGTTTGTGCAGGTTCTTATTGTGTTGAGTTCCTCCGCTGGTGTGCTGCTCTGATCCGTTGCTCCTTTTTCCTTCTTGTGCTTCTCTGCTAGCTCTCCCAGTCTTCGCCTGATCGTCTCCGTGTGGTTTGGGTTCCTTGCGAATGCTGATAGTATCTGTCTTAGCTCCTCCACTTTTCCTGTTGCGTCTAATCCGAACTCCCTTGCGTACTCGATCAGATCCGCCTTTGTTGCTAGGTACACCCACGTCGACATAACTCTGTACCGGTGTCTTTCTCTTTGCAACCACTTTAACCTGCTCGGGCGCCATGTAACGATCCTGCTTTGCTGAGGTAGCTCAACGGTGTCCAGGTGTTCGTTCCAACATTTATTTATGTCAGGAGTGGTTGCTGGAAGAGTTCGACCCGGTTCCCAGAGTATGACACGTAAGCGGGGTTCAGTGAAATCGAATCGGTATGCGTTTATTAAGAATTATCGTGTACATACGATAGATAGAGTTCGTGCTGCAGGGGCTCGTCCGCCCGTAGGATGCCGGTGACTTCTGCGTCGTCGTTCGGCGTTCCGGCGTCCTGTGGGTGAGAAAGAAAAAGGCCACGTCGTCCTCCTTGGCTATTGCTTATGTCTATGAGGATGAGACAGTTTGGAGGCCGCTTGGGTCTACCAGTTCCGAGAAAAGGGTGGAGGCCGCTTGGGTCTACCAGTTTCGAGCAGAGGGTGGAGGCCCCAGAAGATCGGGTGTCACTAATGACGGTCGGTCTTGGGGTGTGGGATCCCAAAGGTCGGATATCACTGATGATGGCCGGTCTTTTGGAGGGTGGGAAGAAGTGGAAGAGGGAGGAAAAGCTAACTACAATGTATTGGGCGGACGGGGTACTAGACCCTATCCCGAAAAATACTCCGCAGTTAACTCCCAGAGAAGTTTTCTCACACCAATGCGTAAGCCTTACCTTCTCCGCTCGCCGTCGGCCGCAGAGTGAATCTGTATGGGCCACCGGCGCCCTTTTTATATCCCTCCCGGCCCTTGCCAGTCACAATTAGTGTGACTGTAGTTTCTTAATCCTATAGCCAGTGTCATAACGCGTGTGGTTTGTGGTGGCCGTTTGTCAGTGTGACCGTTTCTTTTGTTTGGCGCGTCCGCCCGGATATTTAAATTTGAATATTTCCGTTTTAACTTATATTTATTTCGGCTTCTTGCTTCTTGCATTTTACTACTATCTTAATCTATAACTACTGCCTATATTTATTATTTGTTTATTCTTATATATTATGTTTGTTCTGTGCGCTCCTGAGCGTTACATATTGTATTTGGACAAACTATGCTTCAATTATGATCTACGTACACATTAAATAAATCGATTGCGAAAGATTTAAACTGAGATCGCATAACGCCCTTTGAAAGGGTATAATGACGGTTATGAGAACACACATCAATGACGAGCTTCAAAAAGAACAAATAACTTTGTTATTCCAAAATATTACTGAAATTGTTTACCCATTCTTAGAGATTAAATTAAGCAAACAGATTAAAAAATCAATTTTCTTTTGTCTATAGCGCAATTGTCAAAGCAAATGGATAAGTAAAGTGGCAAATTACGCTAACAAAAGCCTAAATTATCATTATCAAAGGTCATTTGAGCTGCAAAAAATTTGTTGGCCAATGTAGTTAATTACGTGATAAGCTATCACTAGGGTTAAAAATAAATAGCAAATAACTATTTGGCAAGATATTAATCAGTGTATAAAAGCCACCTTATGCAGGAATAAAAGCGAAGAACTAGATAGAACACCTGGCACACGATGACTTCCAAGCCAAGGAATGGCGTCACTATACGCACAATGAACCCGGAGGACTATGAAAACGTGAAAGCATTCATGAAGACGGAGTACTTTACAGCGGAGCCCCTGTGCCAGTCCAGCGGTGAACCCGTTCACCTGCAGAACGAGGAGGAAAATGACGCGATCAAGCTCTCGATGATCCACCAGGACACATGTCTTTTGGCCCTCGACGAGAGCAGCGGTGGTCGAATTGTGGGCTTCGTCCTGGCAGGAGTCTAGTTCTCCAAGGATGTGGAACCGCAGCCACCGGCGACCGAGACTCTGGAGCAGAACGCTTGGGGTCGCATCTACATCATACTCATCAAGGCCAAGCACGAAGCCAATCTCTTTCAGCGCTACGGCATCTCGAAAGCGCTCTACTCCCACGTCACCTGTGTGGCCACCGCGATGAGGGGCAAGGGCTTGGGTTCCCGCCTCACCGCCACTTTGGTGGACGTGGGTCGGTCCAGGGGACTGCCCGTCTTGGTGGCCTACTGCACAAGCTTTTACTCTGCTCGCCAGAAGGAAGAGCTGGGCATGGAGTGCATTTACTCCCTCGACTACGCCGACCACAAGGACGATCAAGGACGAGTGATCTTTGCACCGGCAGAACCAAACACAACGTTGCGAGTAATGGCCATGAGACTGTAAACGGGGGTACTGTAGAACTAGGAAATTAAATGTTTTAAGATACGAAGACAATTCCTTGTACATAGATTTTGTTCAATAAAGGTTTTATTTAAGTCCCTACAATATTAAAACACAATATTTAAAAATATTTATTCAGTGTCTCTCTCGCAGTAGAAAAAGTGAACAAAAAATTATGCACTTAAAGATTCCGAAAAAACTTATTAATTATTATTATTAAGTATTATAAAAAAAAATCTAGAACAAAAATTACCTTTCTGCCAATATCTCTGTTTAAAACATCACAAAGCGGTTAAAATTATTATCTCATTCCACCGATTGTATGTCGTACACTACAGAATAAAATAATGTTTTTTTTAAATATATTAAGACTACATGTTAAAAGGTTACAAAAATTTAAAATATAAATATTTCTGTAGTTTCTTTTTATTCATACACTGGTAAAAAAAAACGTAGAAAATTCAAATATTTTGAACCCAATTGAAATATTTTTGCTTTGATTTCGCCCACTGCGGTTTTTAGTTACGTTAAATATGAATACATTAAAAATTGTTAAAATTGTTTGCTTGATTTTGAGAATTGATTTAAACAACTAAAATACAAATAATATTTAATACATATTTATCTCAATAAAATATTTTTAACATTAAACAACATCAATAATAATAAATCATGCAATTTATTATGAAATGTATTTAATATTATGCTTTTATTTTTAATTTAAATATTAAGTACAAAATTGGGATTTACATAGACTGATATTTATCAGTTTATTTATATTTATTAGTTTAAAGCTTACTAGCCAAGACCCGGACATGAGTATGGGGTGCTGGTGGATTGTATATGGGTCGGCCTTGATCGTCTTTGTAGTCGGCATAGGCCTGCGAGTGAATGCACTTCATTCCCAAGCCTTCCATGGCCTGCTTGGCGGAGTAGTAACTGGTGCTGCCAATCAGAAGGGGGAATTCCCTGGAGCGACCCAGGTTCATTAGAGTGACGGCGAGGTGGGACAAAAGACCTCTTCCCCTCATCGAGGAGTGAACGGAGACGGCCACTAAGTTCAGATATATGCGGACACTGCAGCGTTCGAAGATGTTGGCATCGCGCTCCACTTGGGCTATCATCTGCCTGCTTCGACCCAAAGCATTTTGCTCCATTTCCTCGGCTTCCCTATGTTGTTTGGCCAGTATGCTGGGGTCCATTCTTTCGGCCAGAGCAATGCCCACAAGGAGTCCCCCCTTGTTCTCGTCGAACGCTACCAAGGAAAGCCCTTGGCTAATCACCGAAAGGTATCCTTCGTCAGCTTCTTCCTCATTTAGAAGATGAATTTGCTCTTCGAGACCTATTCCCATAGGCTCGTCGTAATGAAAGTAGTCCCTCATAAAAACTTTCACGATTGGGTAGTCGCTCTCCTCCATGAGGCGAATAGTTATCCCATTCCTTTGACTCAGTATCATATTGCAACAAGCGGCCACGACTTTCTTTTCTGGTATCGCTCCGATATTCTACTGGCGCTTCTTTTGCAGAGACCTTTTGAAAGAAACCGATATGAGCTATCTGAATGTATTGTACAATCAAACTACATTGGCTAGTCGAAGTTAATACACCCTTGCAGATATACGAGATTATTTAACATTGTTCGTATTTAACAGAACACCATGATCACTGATCACTAATTTCGGGATTTGCAAAAATTCTTCCATCATGATCAGCAAAAATATACGCTTATTTTTCTTGATACATACTACATGCTACATATCTGCTAGCCTATATCAATGGTGTAAATATCGATAAAACCAAACAGAAAAATCACATTGTAATAAAAAACAAAAATAAAAAACAAACAAAACAAGCAAAAATTAATTAAATAATTCGAAAAGTATCACTAGCGTTCAGCAGAATAAACTTGATCACTGATAACTGATCCATCAGTGATCAGTGATCATGTTGTTCTGCTGAATACGCCCATTATATAAAACTACTAGACATCGAGTTGTATGCGTTATATGCCTTGCTTATATGTTTAAAAATAATGAAGTTAGGTAAATTTAAAATTAAAAATTAAAGTAAAAGTCGAATGAGACTTTTGGTAGACTTCCTTCTAGATAGCCTAAGCTGTGAGACAAGTTTTCGTAGAAGTGGACGGCAGGCGTACAGACGGCTGAACGGACATGGCTATTTCAACTTTAGTCTAGTGATGGTGATGCCTTGCAATCTTTTCACTGAAAGTGTAATACCTACAGCAAGAGTATGATAACTACTTTACTTGTTTTTGGTAGTTGCAGTTCTATGTATTTCTATGTTTAATAGAAAATTTCTATGTATTTGACCAGTACGAAGAGCTCATAGCTACAAATAAGACTTTTGAAGTTTTTGGATTTGTATGGGCCTCCAAAAATGATTAAACGTTATCATTATAGTACAAAACAAATGAGGAAACTAACGGAATAAAATCCCGCTTACCTCTTTA